>NC_143034.1:13330000-13602500 GCF_057628025.1 Oncorhynchus mykiss
TTTAAAATATATATATTTATATATATTTAACCGGGTAGGCTAGTTGAGAACAAGTTCTCATTTACAGCTGTGACCTGGCCAAGATAACGCAAAGCAGTGCGACACAAACAACAACACAGAGTTACACATGGAATAAACAAACATACAGTCAATAACACAATAGAAAAATTATATATACATTGTGTACAAATGAGGTAAGATAACGAAGGTAAGGCAACAAAAATAATAACAGTTTAGCAATTAAACACTGGAATGGTAGATGTGCAGAAGATGAATGTGCAAGTAGAGATACTGGGGTGCAGAGGAGCAACAAACAAAAAATAACAGAATGGGGATGAGGTAGTTGGATGGGCAATTTACAGATGGACTATGTCCAGGTGCAATTATCTTTAAGCTGCTCTGACAGCTGGTGCTTAAAGTTAGTGTGGGAGATATGAGTCTCCAGCTTCAGTGATTTTTGCAATTCGTTCCAGTCATTGGCAGCAGAGAACTGGAAGGAAAGACGGCCAAATGATGAGTTGGCTTTGGGGGTGACCAGTGAGATATGCCCGCTGGAGCGCATGCTACGGGTGGGTGCTGCTTCAGTGACCAGTGAGCTGAGATAAGGCAGGGCTTTTCCTAGCAAAGACTTATAGATGACCTGGAGCCAGTGAGTTTGGCGATGAATATGAAGCGAGGGCCAGCCAACGAGAGCATACAGGTCGCAATGGTGGGTAGAATATGGGACTTTGGTGACAAAACGGATGGCACTGTCATAGACTGCATCCAATTTGCTGAGTAGAGTGTTGGAGGCTATTTTGTAAATGACATTGCCGAAGTCAAGGATCGGTAGGATGGTCAGTTTTACGAGGGTATGTTTGGCAGCATGAGTGAAGGAGGCTTTATTGTGAAATAGGAAGCTGATTCTAGATTTCATTTTAGATTGGAAATGCTTAATGTGAGTCTGGAAGGAGAGTTTACAGTCTAACCAGACACCTAAGTATTTGTAGTTGTCCACATATTCTAAGTCAGAACCGTCCAGAGTAGTGATGCTAGATGAGCGGGCAGGTATGGGCAGCGATTGGTTGAAGAGCATGCATTTAGTTTTACTAGCATTTAAGAGCAGTTGGAGGCCACGGAAGGAGAGTTGTATGGAGCAGGTTAGTTAACACAGCGTCCAAAGAGGGGCCAGAAATATACAGAATGGTGTCATCTGCTCAGAGGTGGATCAGAGACTCACCAGCAGCAAGAGCGACATCATTGATGTATACAGAGAAAAGAGTCGAGAATTGAACCCTGTGGCACAACCCATAGACTGCCAGCGGTCTGGACAACAGGCCCTCTGATTTGACACACTGAACTCTGAGAAGTATTTGGTGAACCAGGTGAGGCAGTCATTTGAGAAACCAAGGCTGTTGAGTATGCCAATAAGAATGTGGTGATTGACAGAGTCGAAAGCTTTGGCCAGGTTGATGAATATGGCTGCACAGTATTGTTTCTTATCAATGGCGGTTATGAAATCGTTTAGGACCTTGAGCGTGGCTGAGGTGCACCCATGACCAGCTCGGAAACCAGATTGCATAGTGGAGAAGGTATGGTGGGATTTGAAATTGTCGGTGATCTGTTTGTTAACTTGGCTTTCAAAGACCTTAGAAAGGCAGGGTAGGATAGATATAGGTCTGTAGCAGTTTGGGTTTAGAGTGTCTCCCCATTTGAGGAGGGGATGACCACGGCAGCTTTCCAATCTCTGGTGATCTCAGACGATACGAAAGAGAGGTTGAACAGGCCAGTAAATTGGGTTGCAAAGATTTCGGAGGATAACTTTAGAAAGAGAGGATCCAGATTGTCTAGCCCGGCTGATTTGTAGGGGTCCAGGTCATGCAATTATCATTTAAATTAAACTACTTTTATCAAATAGATAACTGCAACTTGTGTGTTTAGAGTCACATGTTAAAGAGAAAGAAGACGTTTATACTCACTTATAACAAGCAGCCACACCCGTGTGATCAGTGTAATGTAACGTTGTTCTGTCCTGCTGGTTTCTACTCCACACCAGTAGGTCCCAGTATCATCTTCAGTCAGGTCACTGATGGTCACTGTGGAGAATCTCTCTCTTCTTCTCTTAGAAAGAGAATATCTTCTAGGTTTTTCATGATATGTATCTGATATCTTGTTTTCACAGTCAGATTCACTGTCTTCTTTGCAGAAATACTTGATGTTGTCCTCATGGTCCTCTGGATAGTTACATCTGATGGTAGCTTCTCCTCCCAGAAAGGCCGTCTCTGTGACTGACTTCTCACAGCAGTCATCTGTCAATAGTAACACACATCACAACCTTAGTCTAATACTATAGACTGACTTCTCACAGCAGTCACCTGTCAATAGGAACACACACCACAACCTTAGTCTAATACTTTCGACTGACTTCTCACAGCAGTCATCTGTCAGTAGGAACACACATCACAACCTTAGTCTAATACTATAGACTGACTTCTCACAGCAGTCATCTGTCAATAGGAACACACATCACAACCTTAGTCTAGTTCTGTAGACTGACTGCTCACAGCAGTCATCTGTCAATAGGAACACACACCACAACCTTAGTCTAGTACTATAGACTGATTTCTCACAGCAGTCATCTGTCAACAGGAACACACATCACAACCTTAGTCTAATACTATAGACTGACTTCTCACAGCAGTCATCTGTCAATAGGAACACACACCACAACCTTAGTCTAATACTATAGACTGACTTCTCACAGCAGTCATCTGTCAATAGGAACACACACCACAACCTTAGTCTAGTACTATAGACTGACTTCTCACAGCAGTCACCTGTCAATAGGAACACACACCACAACCTTAGTCTAATACTATAGACTGACTTCTCACAGCAGTCATCTGTCAATAGGAACACACACCACAACCTTAGTCTAATACTATAGACTGACTTCATTGACTAGTGGTACTGATCATGTAATAACATATGTAGCTAAATTAATTTTATAAAGTTAAAGTAAAAGTCCCTCACCCTGCTTCACCTCCAGCTCTACCTTGGTATAACTGTCAGGTATAATAGGTTTGTCCACTCCACACCAGTAGGTCCCTTCATCTTGTCTGGTCAGTTGTCTGATCATCACCTTGAAGTCGTTTCCTTCAGTGTTGTCATACAGAGAGAATCTACCACTGTGCTGCCAGGTGTTCCTCAATCCAGTTCTGATTTGATCCTTACAACTCAAACTGTTCTGCCGCTTACAGAAATATTTGTCATTACTTCTGTCTTCTGTGGAATAATGACAGTAGATGATGACAGTTCCTCCAGAGTATCCTGTCACTTTGAAGGAGCTCAAACAACCTGTCAATCAGAACAGAGAAAATATATTATCTATAGTAGCAGCCTTTATAAGAAACCTAACTGGATGTTATTACATTGTTATAGAGAGTTATAACAAGCTTATTACCTGTCATGAAGGAGAGGAGGATGACTATCAGCAGGATCCTCATCTTGTTGTGTTCTCTCCAGGTTGGTCCAGGTGTCTATAGGTCCTGATATAATGTTGTGTTCTCTCCAGGTTGGTCCAGGTGTCTATAGGTCCTGATATAATGTTGTGTTCTCTCCAGGTGTCTATAGGTCCTGATATAATGTTGTGTTCTCTCCAGGTTGGTCCAGGTGTCTAAAGGTCCTGATATAATGTTGTGTTCTCTCCAGGTTGGTCCAGGTGTCTATAGGTTCTGATATAATATTGTGTGTCCAAGTCTGTAACTTTCTCTGTTCTCTCTCTACTTATAGGAACTTAAATACAAACTTGATGTACTTGATGTTCTCTCTCTCTGCCCTCCCTCTCTCTCTCTCTCTCTGCCCTCCCTCTCTCTCTCACTCACTCTTTGCAGTCTTACAACTATGTAGTTCCCTATTTCTGCATCTCTCTCTCTCTCTCTCTCTCTAGTAGTTCAAACCCTCCTACCACATAATATGTCTGACAGCCCCTCCCTCTTCCTCCTTAACCAATCACATCTTTGTTCCTACATCGCACAGTAGAGAGAGAGAGAAAATGAGATCAGTGAGAAAAATAGAGTGAGAGAGTCCTCTATGGATCAAAGCACAGAAACACATTCATACATTCATGCAGACTGGAGGCTGTCGACAGAGGAGAGAAACAGAGTTATTCTACCACTGGAGGGTGACCTCCCTCCATCTCTCTCTCCCTCCATCTCTCTCTCCCTTCATCTCTCTCTCCCTTCATCTCTCTCTCCCTTCATCTCTCTCTCCCTTCATCTCTCTCTCTCCCTTCATCTCTCTCTCCCTTCATCTCTCTCTCCCTTCATCTCTCTCTCCCTTCATCTCTCTCTCCCTTCATCTGTCCCTCCATCTCTTTCTCCCTCCATCTCTCTCCCTTCATCTCTCTCTCCCTTCATCTCTCTCTCCCTTCATCTGTCCCTCCATCTCTCTCTCCCTCCATATCTCTCTCCCTTCATCTCTCTCTCCCTTCATCTCTCTCCCTTCATCTGTCCCTCCATCTCTCTCTCTCCCTCCATCTCTCTCTCCCTCCATCTCTCTCTCCCTTCATCTCTCTCTCCCTTCATCTGTCTCTCCATCTCTTTCTCCCTCCATCTCTCTCTCCCTTCATCTCTCTCTCCCTCCATATCTCTCTCCCTCCATCTCTCTCTCCCTTCATCTCTCTCTCCCTCCATCTCTCTGTCCCTCCATCTCTCTCTCCCTCCATCTCTTTCTCCCTTCATCTCTCTCTCCCTCCATCTCTCTGTCCCTCCATCTCTCTCTCCCTCCATATCTCTCTCCCTCCATATCTCTCTCCCTCCATATCAATCTCCCTTCATCTCTCTCTTCCTCCATCTCTCTCTCCCTCCATCTCTCTCTCCCTCCATCTCTCTCTCCCTCCATCTCTCTCTCCCTCCATCTCTTTCTCCCTTCATCTCTCTCTCCCTACATCTCTCTCTCCCTCCATCTCAGCTCTGTGTGTCTAGTGACAGTGGTACATGCTGATGAGACAGGTACTGAGTTTACTGACAGCACCAGTGGAGGCTGGTGAGGGGAGGTCTACTTATAGTAATGTCTAGAATGGAACGTATCAAAAACACATAAATATATTGGTGCTTTATTGATAAATACACAGAGTCTCATTTCCCATCAAGTGGAGTAAAAAACACTGAATAATCAAAGGTTCCTAAAAGCTACAAACTGTCTCTGTTTGTTCAAGTCAGTGTTACATTCACAGTAGAAACAATCAATGAATGAATGAATGAATGAATGAATGAACGTGCTGAATGTAATGACTGACAAAGAAAATAACAAATAAACAAACAGATGATTGAACTAACGAACGATGAATGAAGGAACAAACAAAAAATACATTAATGAATATATGAACAAATTAAAATAATAATTATTTTAAAAAATGAATAAAAATTTTGGAAGAATTAACAAACAAATAATAAATTTATGATTTTAAAATCAAATTTTATATAGCCCTGCTGTACTGAAACCCAGCCTAAAACCCCAAACAGCAAGCAATGCAGGTGTAGAAGCCCGGTGTAAAACACCAATGAATGAAAACATGAATTTATTATGTTCCATACAGATCAGTGACAGTAGTAGACTATGTAGCAGAGTGTTTAATGGTGCAGTACATTATGAGGTGTCTACAGTAGTAGACTATGTAGCAGAGTGTTTAATGGTGCAGTACATTATGAGGTGTCTACAGTAGTAGACTATGTAGCAGAGTGTTTAATGGTGCAGTACATTATGAGGTGTCTACAGTAGTAGACTATGTAGCATAGTGTTTAATGGTGCAGTACATTATGAGGTGTCTACAGTAGTAGACTATGTAGCAGAGTGTTTAATGGTGCAGTACATTATGAGGTGTCTACAGTAGTAGACTATGTAGCAGAGTGTTTAATGGTGCAGTACATTATGAGGTGTCTACAGTAGTAGACTATGTAGCAGAGTGTTTAATGGTGCAGTACATTATGAGGTGTCTACAGTAGTAGACTATGTAGCAGAGTGTTTAATGGTGCAGTACATTATGAGGTGTCTACAGCTGTTGGGGGAGTGTCTGGTGGGTTACTAGCATCAGAGTCTTTACTGAAGACAGAGACCACCTTGCTTCGCGTTCTTAGGAAACCATGCAGTGTTGGTTTTTTATGTTTTATTTCTAACATTGTGATCCCAGGAAATCTGAAGTCTTATTACATACAGCCGGGAAGAACTATTGTATATAAGAGCAACATCAACTTATCTACGTTATGACCAGGAATACGACTTTCCCGAAGCAGATCCTCTGTTCGGACCACCACCCAGGACAATGGATCTGATCCCAGTAGGCGACCCAAGCAGATCCTCTGTTCGGACCACCACCCAGGACAATGGATCTGATCCCAGTAGGCGACCCAAGCAGATCCTCTGTTCGGACCACCACCCAGGACAATGGATCTGATCCCAGTAGGCGACCCAAGCAGATCCTCTGTTCGGACCACCACCCAGGACAATGGATCTGATCCCAGTAGGCGACCCAAGCAGATCCTCTGTTCGGACCACCACCCAGGACAATGGATCTGATCCCAGTAGGCGACCCAAGCAGATCCTCTGTTCGGACCACCACCCAGGACAATGGATCTGATCCCAGTAGGCGATCCAAGCAGATCCTCTGTTCGGACCACCACCCAGGACAATGGATCTGATCCCAGTAGGCGACCCAAGCAGATCCTCTGTTCGGACCACCACCCAGGACAATGGATCTGATCCCAGTAGGCGATCCAAGCAGATCCTCTGTTCGGACCACCACCCAGGACAATGGATCTGATCCCAGTAGGCGACCCAAAACAACAGAAGGGTTAGACGGAGCGGTCTTTTGGTCAGGCTTCATAGGCGGGCACATCGCTCTCTTCGCTCTCCCGACTATACTACTTGCCAAAGTCCAGTCCCTTGACAACAAGGTAGATGAAATTCGAGTAAGGGTTTCCTTCCAGAGAGACATCAGAGATTGTAACATTTTCTGTTTCACGGAAACATGGCTCTTTCGGGATATGTTATCAGAGTCGATACAGCCACCCGGTTTCTTCACGTATCGCACCGACAGAAACAAGCATCTCACTGGTAAGAAGAATGGCGGGGGTGTATGCCTTATGACTAATGACTCATGGTGTAATCATAACAACATACAGGAACTCAAGTCCTTCTGTACACTTGACCTAGAATTTCTTACAATCAAATGCAGACCGCATTCTCTACCAAAAGAAATCACAGCCGTGTATATCCGCCCCAAGCAGATACCTCGACGGTCCTGAAAGAAGTTCACTGGACTTTATGTAAACTGGAAACCATAAATCCTGAGGCTGCATTTATTGTAGCTGGGGATTTTAACAAAGCTCCACTGAAAACAAGGCTCGCTAAATTTTATCAGCATATCGAATGCACAACTCGAGCTGGCAGCATTCTGGATCATTGCTACTCTAACTTCTGCGACACATACAAAGCCCTCCCCCGCTCTCCTTTTGGCAAATCTGACCATGACTCCATTTTGTTGCTCCCAGCCTATAGACAGAAACTGAAACAGGAAACGCCCGTGCTCAGGTCTGTTCAACGCTGGTCCGACCAATCGGATTCCACGCTTCATGATTGCTTCGATCATGTGGACTGGGATATAGCCTAAGACAACAACATTGATGTATGCGCTGACTCTGTGAGCGATTTTCTTAGTAATTGCATCGATGATGTTGTACCCATTGTGACTATTAAAACCTTCCCTAACCAGAAACTGTGGATTGATGGCAGCATTAGGGCAACACTGAAAGTCTTTGCTAGGTAAAGCCCCACCTCATCTCAGCTCACTGGTCCCCATAGCACACCATAGCAGCAGTGGCACTATGTTTGAGGGCAAAACAGTGCCACTGACACGGCCCGCTACCAAAACATGTGGGATCTCCTTCACCGTGGCCAACGTGTGTAAAACATTTAAACGTGTTAACCCTCGCAAGGCTGCCGGCCCAGACGGCATTCATAGACGTGTCCTCAGAGCGCAGACCAGGTGGCTGGTGTGTTTACGGACATATTCAATCAGTCCCTATCCCAGTCTGCTGTTCCCACATACTTCCAGAGGGCCACCATTGTTCCTGTTCCCAAGAAAGCTGAGGTAACTGAGCTAAATGACTATCGCCCCATAGAGCTCACTTCTGTCATCATGAAGTGCTTTGAGAGACTAGTCATGGATCATATCACCTCCACCCAACCTGATATCCTAGACCCACTCCAATTGCTTACTGCCCCAATAGGTCCACAGACGACTCAATCGCAATCACACTGAACACTGCCCTATCCTATCTGGACAAGAGGAATACCTATGTAAGAATGCTGTTCATCAACTACAGCTCAGCATTTAACACCACAGAACCCTCCAAACTCATCATTAAGCTCCAGACCCTGGGTCTCGATCCCGCCCTGTGCAACTGGTCCTGGACTTTCTGATGGGCTGCCCCCAGGTGGTGAGGGTAGGAAACAACATCTCCACCCTGCTGGTCCTCAACACTGATGCCCCACAAGGGTGTGTTCTCAGCCCTCTCCTTTACTCCCTGTTCACCCATGACTGGGTGGCCATGTACGCCTCCAACTCAATCATCAAGTTTGCAGACGACACTATAGTGGTAGGCTTGATTACCAACAACAACAAGATGGTCTACAGGGAGGAGGAGAGGACCCTCGGAGTGTGGTGTCAGGAAAATATCTCCCACTCAACGTCAACAAAACAAAGGAGATGATCGTGGACTTCAGGAACGAGCAGAGGGACCACCCCCATATCCACATCGACGGGACGGCAGAGGAGAAGGTGGAAAGTTTTAAGTTCCTCGGTGTACAAATCACGGACAAACTGAAATGGTCCACCCACACAGACAGCGTGGTGAAGAGGGCGCAACCTCAGGAGGCTGAAGAAATTTTGTCACCGAAAACACTCACAAACTTTTACAGATGCACAATCGAGAGCATCCTGTTGGGCTGTATCACTGCATGGTAAGGCAACTGCTCGGCCCACAACCGTAAGACTCTCCAGAGCCTACACTACACCCTACACTACTCCTGTTACAGTACCTTCACTACACCCTACACTACTCCTGTTACAGTACTTTCACTACACCCTACACTACTCCTGTCACAGTACCTTCACTACACCCTACACTACTCCTGTTACAGTACCTTCACTACACCCTATACTACTCCTGTCACAGTACCGTCACTACACTACTCCTGTTACAGTACCTTCACTACACCCTACACTACTCCTGTCACAGTACCTTCACTACACCCTACACTACTCCTGTTACAGTACCTTCACTACACCCTATACTACTCCTGTCACAGTACCTTCACTACACCCTATACTACTCCTGTCACAGTACCTTCACTACTCCTTTCACAGTACCTTCACTACACCCTACACTACTCCTGTTACAGTACCTTCACTACACCCTACACTACTCCTGTCACAGTACCTTCACTACTCCCTACACTACTCCTGTCACAGTACCTTCACTACACCCTACACTACTCCTGTCACAGTACCTTCACTACACCCTACACTACTCCTGTCACAGTACCTTCACTACTCCTTTCACAGTACCTTCACTACACGCTACACTACTCCTGTTACAGTACCTTCACTACACTACTCCTGTTACAGTACCTTCACTACACCCTACACTACTCCTGTTACAGTACCTTCACTACACCCTATACTACTCCTGTCACAGTACCTTCACTACACCCTACACTACTCCTGTCACAGTACCTTCACTACACGCTACACTACTCCTGTTACAGTACCTTCACTACACCCTACACTACTCCTGTTACAGTACCTTCACTACACCCTACACTACTCCTGTCACAGTACCTTCACTACTCCTTTCACAGTACCTTCACTACACGCTACACTACTCCTGTTACAGTACCTTCACTACACTACTCCTGTTACAGTACCTTCACTACACCCTACACTACTCCTGTTACAGTACCTTCACTACACCCTATACTACTCCTGTTACAGTACCTTCACTACACTACTCCTGTTACAGTACCTTCACTACACCCTACACTACTCCTGTCACAGTACCTTCACTACTCCTTTCACAGTACCTTCACTACACGCTACACTACTCCTGTTACAGTACCTTCACTACACCCTATACTACTCCTGTTACAGTACCTTCACTACACGCTACACTACTCCTGTTACAGTACCTTCACTACACCCTACACTACTCCTTTCACAGTACCTTCACTACACGCTACACTACTCCTGTTACAGTACCTTCACTACACGCTACACTACTCCTGTTACAGTACCTTCACTACACTACTCCTGTTACAGTACCTTCACTACACTACTCCTGTTACAGTACCTTCACTACACCCTACACTACTCCTGTCACAGTACCTTCACTACTCCTTTCACAGTACCTTCACTACACCCTACACTACTCCTGTTACAGTACCTTCACTACACCCTACACTACTCCTGTTACAGTACTTTCACTACACCCTACACTACTCCTGTTACAGTACCTTCACTACACCCTACACTACTCCTGTTACAGTACCTACACTACTCCTGTTACAGTACCTTCACTACACCCTACACTACTCCTGTCACAGTACCTTCACTACACCCTACACTACTCCTGTCACAGTACCTTCACTACTCCTTTCACAGTACCTTCACTACACCCTACACTACTCCTGTTACAGTACCTTCACTAAGCCCTACACTACTCCTGTTACAGTACCTTCACTACACTACTCCTGTTACAGTACCTTCACTACACCCTACACTACTCCTGTTACAGTACCTTCACTACACCCTATACTACTCCTGTCACAGTACCTTCACTACACCCTACACTACTCCTGTCACAGTACCTTCACTACTCCTTTCACAGTACCTTCACTACACCCTACACTACTCCTGTTACAGTACCTTCACTACACCCTATACTACTCCTGTTACAGTACCTTCACTACACTACTCCTGTTACAGTACCTTCACTACACCCTACACTACTCCTGTTACAGTACCTTCACTACACCCTACACTACTCCTGTTACAGTACCTTCACTACACCCTACACTACTCCTGTTACAGTACCTTCACTACACCCTACACTACTCCTGTTACAGTACCTTCACTACACCCTATACTACTCCTGTTACAGTACCTTCACTACACTACTCCTGTTACAGTACCTTCACTACACTGTACAGTACTGCTGTCACAGTACGAGTCTGCTCTCTCTGTGGTGTGTCAGTCAGGTGGTTCAAGTCTAGAAGACTCTTCCTCTTTCTTTACATGTGCACAAACACACTGACACACGCACACTACAAACACACACACACACACACTACAAACACACACACACATA
The DNA here is from genome assembly GCF_057628025.1 of Oncorhynchus mykiss. NCBI lineage: Eukaryota > Metazoa > Chordata > Actinopteri > Salmoniformes > Salmonidae > Oncorhynchus > Oncorhynchus mykiss. The sequence goes on from NC_143034.1 coordinate 13,341,406, forward strand.
AACACGCACTTTACTATTTTGATGTTTTAATGAAATGCTTTAAAAGGCACAGTGTATATACATAGACAATAGATATGTAAATCTCAAAGGGACTATTATGGTATTACTGTCTTCATTATTATAACAGACTAAATGAAGACAAGATTTGACAAACACATAGTTCATATTTACACAAATATTTACAATAATGTTGGTTGAATTTCACAAAATCTGGAGATAAAAGTGATTTTAAAGCCAGATGTTCATATTTTATATAGATTATATACAGTAAAACCACATGAGCTGTTTTAATACAATGTGTCAAGGAGGATTTGAAACAGGAAAGGGATTGTTTTTTTAATGTCATTCCAAGATGGCGGCTCTGTGGTGACAACCCTTCATCTCTCTACAGGGAGCTTCCCTTCATCCCAGGTGGCACCTTGTTCCCTATAGAGCACTGCCTTTGACCAGGGTCCATATGGGGGATAGTTAATAGGGTGTCATTTGGGACACATTCCTTGTATATATTCTATAGTACTACATCATTTTGGGTAGCTGAGCTGTAGAGTAGAGGGCATCTTCTGGAGTGTCTTTAGAGAGGTGCACAGCAGGGTATCTTGTAGATTATACAGTATCTTTGGGTAGCTGGGCTGTAGAATAGATGGCATCTTCTGGAGTGTCTTTAGAGAGGTGTACAGCAGGGTATCTTGTAGATTCTACAGTATCTTTGGGTAGCTGGGCTGTAGAGTAGAGGGCATCTTCTGGAGTGTCTTTAGAGAGGTGTACAGCAGGGTATCTTGTGGATTCTACAGTATCTTTGGGTAGCTGGGCTGTAGAGTAGAGGGCATCTTCTGGAGTGTCTTTAGAGAGGTGTACAGCAGGGTATCTTGTAGATTCAACAGTATCTTTGGGTAGCTGGGCTGTAGAGTAGATGGAATCATCCTGGGTTCCACTGGCTGTTGGAGGACTTGAAGAGACTCTAGCATCTTTGAGTAGATCCACATTGGAGTAGATGAGAGAAGCTGGGTGATCTGCAGTAGAATAGCTTAGATTTATATTATCTTGGGAAGTCACAGTAGAACAGCTTGGATTTCTGTTTTCTTTGTGGAAGCTAGCATTAGCATAGATGTCACAGTGTGGATTCAAGTATGGGTTACTGCATACGTGGAGTGTGTCTGAAAGTTGGCATTGCGATATAAGCGGGAGGATCAACAAAAGTGTGTGTATGGAAACATAACAGCTAATAAGGCAGATTGGTTGCCAATCAATACCGTTTTGCGTGGCTACTTGCTGTTTTCCTTGTAGCATTTTAGCTAAGCCAGTTAGGCAGGTTAGGATAATTAACACGGCATGTTAGGATACTTAATGTGGCAGGTTAGGAGAATTAACATGGCAGGTTAGGAGAATTAACGTGGCAGGTTAGGAGAATTAACATGACAGGTTAGGATAATTAACATGGCAGGTTAGGAGAATTAACATGGCAGGTTAGGAGAATTAACATGGCAGGTTAGGAGAATTAACATGGCAGGTTAGGAGAATTAACATGGCAGGTTAGGAGAATTAACATGGCAGGTTAGGAGAAATAACATGGCAGGTTAGGAGAATTAACATGGCAGGTTAGGAGAATTAACATGGCAGGTTAGGAGAATTAACATGGCAGGTTAGGAGAATTAACATGGCAGGTTAGGAGAATTCATGTGGCAGGTTAAGAGAATTAATGTTGGCGGTTATTATAACTAACATGGTAGCTTAGGAGATCTAACCTAGCAGGTTAGGAGAATCAGGTTAAGGTTAGGAAAAGGATTAGGGTTAGCTAAAATGCTACAAGGAAGCAACAAGCAGCGATACAAATCGATATTGAGTGGCAACCAAACTGCCCAATTAGTTGTTAGGTTTCCATACACCCACTTATGTTGCTCCTCCCACTTATTTGTCAATGCCCACATTCAAACACTCCACGTGTGCAGTTACAAATTAATCTGTGGAGTACCTGTGGCAGAGCTAGCAGGGTAGGTTGTAGAGGCTTGGCCAGCAGGGTAGGTTGTAGAGACTTGGCTAGCAGGGTAGGTTGTAGAGGCTTGGCCAGCAGGGTAGGTTGTAGATGCTTGGTCAGCAGGGTAGGTTGTAGAGGCTTGGTCAGCAGGGTAGGTTGTAGAGTTGTTAGGTGATTTGACAGTAGAGTAGACTACAGAGATGACCACAGGAAGTGTGTCTGTCTGTCTGTCTGCCTCTCTGATCTCCTCATACACACAGTCAACCTGCATAGAGAAACAATGACAATTACTACATATTTGGACAATATGGAAAAGAGTGGAGGGCCCTCAGCCAATGTGAGTCAAGGTTCAAACCAAAACATGTAAATGAAGAACTACATTGTTAATATGGCTGCATTTACACAGGCAGCCCTTTAATTGGCTAAATATATCATCTGATTGGTCAAAAGACCAATCATTAAGATCAGAATTGGGCTGCCTGTGTAAACGCAGCCTATGAGTCTGAGAATCCATCATGTGTTGAAACTGAGCTGTCTAATGAACAAGTGTTGTTTGTAGGAGGTTCTTCCTGTTGACAGATTGAGGAATGATAATAGACTACAGTAGAATCCCACTAGAGGCTGTCGACTCACACACTCAACCCTTAATGTTTAGATTACCACCTCCCTGTCTATCACCTCTAGATACTACAAGTTATCATGGACACACACACACACACACTCCTTGTGTCTCTCACCTCTCCAGTAGGGTCAGGTTGTGTGTTGGAGGAGACTGGTGGTGGTGGTGGTGGTGTTCTCCTGGTTCCTCTCCTCTGTCTGTAGAACAGGAGCAGGACCAGTCCTAACACCATGACTACCAGACCAGCACTGGTCCACACCATCAGACCTGACCACAGACAGGAGGAGAGACTTTACAGAGTACTGTATATATCATAGATACCATCAGACCTGACCACAGACAGGAGGAGAGACTTTACAGAGTACTGTATATATCATAGATACCATCAGACCTGACCACAGATAGGAGGAGAGACGTTCCAGAGTTGAACAAAGCTGGTGAGTTTGCTAAAATTTCCAGGTTTTTCAGAAATTACCAGATTTTGGCAAACCAGATGCTTTCCAGACTATAAACATCATAGATGGATAGATACAACTGTCATTTGGTCGGTTGGATGGTAGACTGGTGGATATATCAGTCAATAAGATAAGGTAGGTTGGATGGTAGACAGATCAGTCAATAAGATATGGTATGTTGGATGGTAGACAGATCAGTCAATAAGATATGGTAGGTTGGATGGTAGACAGATCAGTCAATAAGATATGGTAGGTTGGATGGTAGACAGATCAGTCAATAAGATATGGTAGGTTGGATGGTAGACAGATCAGTCAATAAGATATGGTAGGTTGGATGGTAGACAGATCAGTCAATAAGATATGGTAGGTTGGATGGTAGACAGATCAGTCAATAAGATATGGTAGGTTGGATGGTAGACAGATCAGTCAATAAGATATGGTAGGTTGGATGGTAGACAGATCAGTCAATAAGATATGGTAGGTTGGATGGTAGTCAGTTGTACAGACAGACAGACAGACAGACAGACAGACAGACAGACAGACAGACAGACACAGACAGAGCAGTGAAAATAAAGGTGTGATAAAGGAAGAGACTTCACTATCTTGCTAGTTATGGGATGATAAATATAAAGGAAGAGACTTCACTATCTTGCTAGTTATGGGATGATAAATATAAAGGAAGAGACTTCACTATCTTGCTAGTTATGGGATGACAAATATAAAGGAAGAGACTTCACTATCTTGCTAGTTATGGGATGATAAATATAAAGGAAGAGACTTCACTATCTTGCTAGTTATGGGATGATAAATATAAAGGAAGAGACTTCACTATCTTGCTAGTTATGGGATGACAAATATAAAGGAAGAGACTTCACTATCTTGCTAGTTATGGGATGATAAATATAAAGGAAGAGACTTCACTATCTTGCTAGTTATGGGATGATAAATATAAAGGAAGAGACTTCACTATCTTGCTAGTTATGGGATGAGAAATATAAAGGAAGAGACTTCACTATCTTGCTAGTTATGGGATGAGAAATATAAAGGAAGAGACTTCACTATCTTGCTAGTTATGGGATGATAAATATAAAGGAAGAGACTTCACTATCTTGCTAGTTATGGGATGATAAATATAAAGGAAGAGACTTCTCTATCTTGCTAGTTATGGGATGATAAATATAACGGAAGAGACTTCACTATCTTGCTAGTTATGGGATGATAAATATAAAGGAAGAGACTTCACTATCTTGCTAGTTATGGGATGATAAATATAAAGGAAGAGACTTCACTATCTTGCTAGTTATGGGATGATAAATATAAAGGAAGAGACTCCCCATCCCGCATGCAGGAGCGTAATCATCGCCTGACACTAATTATCCTAACGCAACGGACATAAATATCCCTAGAAAATATTCCTATTCATGAAAATCACAAATGAAATATATTGAGACACAGCTTAGCCTTTTGTTAATCACACTGTCATCTCAGATTTTCTAAATATGCTTTACAGCCAAAGCTAGACAAGCATTTGTGTAAGTCTATCGATAGCCTAGCATAGCATTTTGTCCAGCTAGCAGCAGGCAACTTGGTCACGGAAATCAGAAAAGCAATCTAATTAAATCGTTTACCTTTGAGCTTCAGATGTTTTCACTCACGAGACTCCCAGTTAGATAGCAATGTTCCTTTTTTCCAAAAATTATTTTTGTAGGCGAAATAGCTTTGTTTGTTCTTCACGTTTGGCTGAGAAATCGCCCGGAAATTGCAGTCACGAAAACGGCAAAAAATATTCCAAATTAGCTCCATAATATCGACAGAAACATGGCAAACGTTGTTTTCTATCCTAAGCTGTCAATTATACGCATATTCTAGCATCTTGTCCTGACAAAATATCCCGTTTAAAACGGGAACGTTTTTTTTCCAAAAATGAAAATACTCCCCCTAGAGTCGCAACTACATTGCTTTGGGATGACAAATATAAAGGAAGAGACTGAGTAAGATAGTGATCAGAGTAACCATAGTAACCATGGTGTCAGCAGCTGCTTTCCACAAAACCTCAAGTGTTGCATCACTTCCTGCATCCCCATGACAACATAGTCCCTGCTACAACATAATAGAACACCATTATATATTAGGCACCACTGAAATCAGTAATAGAACTTCCGGCGCCGACAGAGATGGCCGCCTCGCTTCGCGTTCCTAGGAAACTATGCAGTTTTTTGTTTTTTTACGTGTTATTTCTTACATTAGTACCCCAGGTCATCTTAGGTGTCATTACATACAGTCGAGAAGAACTACTGAATATAAGATCAGCATCAACTCACCATCAGTACGACCAAGAATATGTTTTTCGCGACGCGGATCCTGTGTTCTGCCTTACAAACAGGACAACGGAGTGGATTCCATGCAGCGACCCAAAAAAACAACTCCGAAAAAGAGGGAAACGAGGCGGTCTTCTGGTCAGACTCCGGAGACGGGCACACCGTGCACCACTCCCTAGCATTCTTCTTGCCAATGTCCAGTCTCTTGACAACAAGGTTGATGAAATCCGAGCAAGGGTAGCATTCCAGAGGGACATCAGAGACTGTAACGTTCTTTGCTTCACGGAAACGTGGCTCACTGGAGAGACGCAATCCGAGGCGGTGCAGCCAACGGGTTTCTCCACGCATCGCGCAGACAGAAACAAACATCTTTCTGGTAAGAAGAGGGGCGGGGGCGTATGCCTTATGACTAACGTGACATGGTGTGATGAAAGAAACATACAGGAACTCAAATCCTTCTGTTCACCTGATTTAGAATTCCTCACAATCAAATGTAGACCGCATTATCTACCAAGAGAATTCTCTTCGATTATAATCACAGCCGTATATATCCCTCCCCAAGCAGACACATCGATGGCTCTGAATGAACTTTATTTGACTATTTGCAAACTGGAAACCATTTATCCGGAGGCTGCATTCATTGTAGCTGGGGATTTTAACAAGGCCAATCTGAAAACAAGACTCCCTAAATTTTATCAGCATATCGATTGCGCAACCAGGGGTGGAAAGACCTTGGATCATTGTTACTCTAACTTCCGCGACGCATATAAGGCCCTGCCCCGCCCCCCTTTCGGAAAAGCTGACCACGACTCCATTTTGTTGATCCCTGCCTACAGACAGAAACTAAAACAAGAGGCTCCCACGCTGAGGTCTGTCCAACGCTGGTCTGACCAAGCTGACTCCACACTCCAAGACTGCTTCCATCACGTGGACTGGGACATGTTTCGTATTGCGTCAGACAACAACATTGACGAATACGCTGATTCGGTGTGCGAGTTCATTAGAACGTGCGTTGAAGATGTCGTTCCCATAGCAACAATTAAAACATTCCCTAACCAGAAACCGTGGATTGATGGCAGCATTCGCGTGAAACTGAAAGCGCGAACCACTGCTTTTAATCAGGGCAAGGTGTCTGGTAACATGACCGAATACAAACAGTGCAGCTATTCCCTCCGCAAGGCTATCAAACAAGCTAAGCGTCAGTACAGAGACAAAGTAGAATCTCAATTCAACGGCTCAGACACAAGAGGCATGTGGCAGGGTCTACAGTCAATCACGGACTACAGGAAGAAATCCAGCCCAGTCACGGACCAGGATGTCCTGCTCCCAGGCAGACTAAATAACTTTTTTGCCCGCTTTGAGGACAATACAGTGCCACTGACACGGCCTGCAACAAAAACATGCGGCCTTTCCTTCACTGCAGCCGAGGTGAGTAAGACATTTAAACGTGTTAACCCTCGCAAGGCTGCAGGCCCAGACGGCATCCCCAGCCGCGCCCTCAGAGCATGCGCAGACCAGCTGGCCGGTGTGTTTACGGACATATTCAATCAATCCCTATACCAGTCTGCTGTTCCCACATGCTTCAAGAGGGCCACCATTGTTCCTGTTCCCAAGAAAGCTAAGGTAACTGAGCTAAACGACTACCGCCCCGTAGCACTCACTTCCGTCATCATGAAGTGCTTTGAGAGACTAGTCAAGGACCATATCACCTCCACCCTACCTGACACCCTAGACCCACTCCAATTTGCTTACCGCCCAAATAGGTCCACAGACGATGCAATCTCAACCACACTGCACACCGCCCTAACCCATCTGGACAAGAGGAATACCTATATGAGAATGCTGTTCATTGACTACAGCTCGGCATTCAACACCATAGTACCCTCCAAGCTCGTCATCAAGCCTGAGACCCTGGGTCTCGACCCCGCCCTGTGCAACTGGGTACTGGACTTCCTGACGGGCCGCCCCCAGGTGGTGAGGGTAGGCAACATCTCCTCCCCGCTGATCCTCAACACTGGGGCCCCACAAGGGTGCGTTCTGAGCCCTCTCCTGTACTCCCTGTTCACCCACGACTGCGTGGCCACGCACGCCTCCAACTCAATCATCAAGTTTGCGGACGACACAACAGTGGTAGGCTTGATTACCAACAACGACGAGACGGCCTACAGGGAGGAGGTGAGGGCCCTCGGAGTGTGGTGTCAGGAAAATAACCTCACACTCAACGTCAACAAAACTAAGGAGATGATTGTGGACTTCAGGAAACAGCAGAGGGAACACCCCCCTATCTACATCGATGGAACAGTAGTGGAGAGGGTAGCAAGTTTTAAGTTCCTCGGCATACACATCACAGACAAACTGAATTGGTCCACTCACACAGACAGCATTGTGAAGAAGGCGCAGCAGCGCCTCTTCAACCTCAGGAGGCTGAAGAAATTTGGCTTGTCACCAAAAGCACTCACAGACTTCTACAGATGCACAATCGAGAGCATCCTGGCGGGCTGTATCACCGCCTGGTACGGCAACTGCTCCGCCCTCAACCGTAAGGCTCTCCAGAGGGTAGTGAGGTCTGCACAACGCATCACCGGGGGCAAACTACCTGCCCTCCAGGACACCTACACCACCCGATGTCACAGGAAGGCCATAAAGATCATCAAGGACATCAACCACCCGAGCCACTGCCTGTTCACCCCGCTATCATCCAGAAGGCGAGGTCAGTACAGGTGCATCAAAGCTGGGACCGAGAGACTGAAAAACAGCTTCTATCTCAAGGCCATCAGACTGTTAAACAGCCACCACTAACATTGAGTGGCTGCTGCCAACACACTGACACTGACTCAACTCCAGCCACTTTAATAATGGGAATTGAGGGAAATTATGTAAATATATCACTAGCCACTTTAAACAATGCTACCTTATATAATGTTACTTACCCTACATTATTCATCTCATATGCATACGTATATACTGTACTCTATATCATCGACTGTATCCTTATGTAATACATGTATCACTAGCCACTTTAACTATGCCACTTTGTTTACATACTCATCTCATATGTATATACTGTACTCGATACCATCTACTGTATCTTGCCTATGCTGCTCTGTACCATCACTCATTCATATATCCTTATGTACATATTCTTTATCCCCTTACACTGTGTACAAGACAGTAGTTTTGGAATTGTTAGTTAGATTACTTGTTGGTTATTACTGCATTGTCGGAACTAGAAGCACAAGCATTTCGCTACACTCGCATTAACATCTGCTAACCATGTGTATGTGACAAATAAAATTTGATTTGATTTGATTTTGATTTGACTAGACACTTAACAGCACTCTTTCCTGCAAGACAGTATTCCTATTGAGGAGAATCTAGATGAGAGAGAGAGAGAGTGAAAAAAGAGAGAGAGCCAGAGAGAGAGATACAGACAGACAGAGAGAGGTGGGATGTCAGAGAGAGAGAAAAAGAGAGAGAGACAGATAGAGGTGGGGTGTCAGAGAGAGAGAGAGAGAGAGGTGGGGTGTCAGAGATAGAGAGAGAAACAGACAGACAGAGAAAGGTGGGGTGTCAGAGAGAGAGAGAGAGGTGGGGTGTCAGAGAGAGAGAGAGAGACAGAGAGAGAGAGAGAGAGAGAGAGAGAGGTGAGGTGTCAGAGAGAGAGAGAGAGTTGTTGGTTGCCACGAGAAAAGGGCAACCAGCGAAGAACACACACCATTGTAAATACAACCCATATTTATGCTTATTTATTTTATCTTGTGTCCTTTAACCATTTGTACATTGTTAAAACACATATATATATATAATATGACATTTGTAATGTCTTTATTGTTTTGAAACTTCTGTATGTGGAATGTTTACTGTTAATTTTTATTGTTTATTTCACTTTATATATTATCTACCTCACTTGCTTTGGCAATGTTAACACATTTCCCAGAAATTGAGAGAGAGAGAGACAGAGAGATAAAGAGAGAGAGACAGAGAGAGATTGAGTGAATAAAGAGAGCAACAGAGAGAGAGAAGTAGTGAAAGTTGTCCAATGCTTGAACAGAAACAATTGATTTTCAGCATTACAGTATTTCATATCACAACTTATTAGTTAATGTCGAAGATGAGAGATTCATCATACCAGCTCTTGATAGGCGACCACTGATGTGGTTTGGGAGGGTTGAGGAGGTGTTTGGGGATGTTGTAGAGAGGTCTGGCAGGGTTGTGGAGACATGGCGTCGGGAGGTGACAGGTGACGGTGTAGAAGTGGGAGGAGCTGTGAGTCAATAGAAAGTACAGATAAACACCAATACTGAAACAACTTCATGTCAGGAAATAAGTCAGGAAGTGAATTACTAGATAACAATTCATATGGAGAATTCACTTACCATCTGTAACTATGAGATTCACCTCTTGGTATGTGTCTAGGCCATATCTCTCCACTCCACACCAGTAGGTCCCAGAGTCTGACTTCATCAGGTTCTTGATGGTCACATAGAAGACTCCATCTCTGTTGTCTTCTATACTGTATCTACCTTGAGTTACATTCTTGCTCCTCTTAGTTTCAACCAGAATGTCTCTACCAGAACATGTCCCCTTGCAGAAGTATTTGTTGTTGGTTCCTGCCCAAAAGAACGAGCAGCTGAACACGACATGTCCTCCTACCACTTCCTTAGTGCCAGCTGACACCACAACACACAGAGCTGTCAAACAGAAACACACAGTACAGTCACAACTGATGACCTGTGAGATAAACTTTAACCCTGCTCAAATCTAACTTGAACCCTGCTCAAATCTAACTTGAACCCTGCTCAAATCTAACTTGAACCCTGCTCAAATCTAACTTCAACCCTGCTCAAATCTAACTTCAACCCTGCTCAAATCTAACTTGAACCCTGCTCAAATCTAACTTGAACCCTGCTCAAATCTAACTTGAACCCTGCTCAAATCTAACTTCAACCCTGCTCAAATCTAACTTCAACCCTGCTCAAATCTAACTTCAACCCTGCTCAAATCTAACTTTAACCCTGCTCAAATCTAACTTCAACCCTGCTCAAATCTAACTTTAACCCTGTAATGAGTAAGATGGGAGACAGAGTGCTGGTTTCAAGTGCAGGGCGCAGCAGGTGTAAAGGACCACAGGATGAGGCAGGTAGCATGGTCCAGGGACAGGCAGAAGGTCATACACAGGAGGAGGCAGGTAGCACGGTCCAGGGACAGGCAGAAGGTCATACACAGGGAATCCAAAAAGGTAACAGTACAGGCAGGGAAAAGGCTAGTAACGTTGTTAGTGAGGATGGCCAAAAACTACGATACACGGGAGGACTAATATGGAAATAAACAGAGATCCAAATAGAATGAGGACAAAAACAAACAATACCTCACAATGAACTGAACTAAATAGTGTGTGTACATGACATACAGGTGTGTGAACAGGTGATCAGAATTCAGGTGATTGGGATTCTGAGCGTGAGCTGTGTTCAGGGGATCTATGTGTTTGACAGTGTAAGCTGGAAATTGGTCTGGAAAGTGAGCTGTGTTCAGGGCATCTATGTGTTTGAGAGTGTGAGTTGGAAGCAGAAATTACAAACCATGTATAAATCATACTTTCATCCCTGCTCAAATCTAACTTTAATCCTGGGTAAATCTAACTTTAACCCTGCTCTAATCTAACTTTAATCCTGGGTAAATCTAACTTTAACCCTGCACTAATCTAACTTTAATCCTGGGTAAATATAACTTTAACCCTGCTCTAATCTAACTTTAATCCTGGGTAAATCTAACTTTAACCCTGCTATAATCTAACTTTAACCCTGCTCTAATCTAACTTTAATCCTGGGTAAATCTAACTTTAACCCTGCTCTAATCTAACTTTAATCCTGGGTAAATCTAACTTTAACCCTGCTCTAATCTAACTTTAATCCTGGGTAAATATAACTTTAACCCTGCTCTAATCTAACTTTAATCCTGGGTAAATCTAACTTTAACCCTGCTATAATCTAACTTTAACCCTGCTCTAATCTAACTTTAATCCTGGGTAAATCTAACTTTAACCCTGCTCTAATCTAACTTTAACCCTGCTCTAATCTAACTTTAATCCTGGGTAAATCTAACTTTAACCCTGCTCTAATCTAACTTTAACCCTGCTCTAATCTAACTTTAACCCTGTATAAATCTAACTTTAACCCTGGATAAATCTAACTTTAACCCTGCTCAAATCTAACTTTAATCCTCGGTAAATCTTACTTGAACCCTGCTCAAATCTAACTTTAATCCTCGGTAAATCTTACTTGAACCCTGCTCAAATCTAACTTTAATCCTCGGTAAATCTTACTTTAACCCTGCTCAACCCTGACTTTAACCCTGCTCAACCTTGACTTTACCCCTAATCAAACCTTGACTTTAACCCTGCTCAACCTTGACTTTACCCCTAATCAAACCTTGACTTTAACCCTGCTCAACCTTGACTTTAACCCTGCTCAAACCTGACTTTAACCCTGCTCAAACCTGACTTTAACCCTGCTCAAACCTGACTTTAACCCTGCTCAAACCTGACTAAAACCCTGCTCAAACCTGACTTTAACCCTGCTCAAACCTGACTTAAACCCTGCTCAAACTGACTAAAACCCTGCTCAAACCTGACTTTAACCCTGCTCAAACCTGACTTTAACCCTGCTCAAACCTGACTTTAACCCTGCTCAAACCTGACTTTAACCCTGCTCAAACCTGACTAAAACCCTGCTCAAACCTGACTTTAACCCTGCTCAAACCTGACTTTAACCCTGCTCAAACCTGACTTTAACCCTGCTCAAACCTGACTTTAACCCTGCTCAAACCTGACTTTAACCCTGCTCAAACCTGACTTTAACCCTGCTCAAACCCATGTAAAATACCAACGTATCAAACATTTTAAGTTCAGTGCATTATCATAAGGCACATGTGGGAAAAAAACTCAGAACTGTAAAACATTCTGGCTCCTTATAGACAAAAACATATCTTATTCCATATGTACTATATGATCCAGACAGTATTATGGAAACAGAGAGAGAGAGAGAGAGAGAGAGAGAGAGAGATACAGATGGACAGACAGGCAGAACTCACCTGAGAGGAGACAGCAGGAGACAACATGGAGTATCTTCATTCTGAACAGTTACTCCTCAGTTACTATACTGTTAAAGTGACTTTACTATTACAGTTACTATACTGTTAAAGTTACTTTACTACCACAGTTACTATACTGTTAAAGTTACTTTATTATTACAGTTACTATACTGTTAAAGTTACTTTACTACCACAGTTACTATACTGTTAAAGTTACTTTACTATCACAGTTACTATACTGTTAAAGTTATTTTACTATCACAGTTACTATACTGTTAAAGTTATTTTACTACCACAGTTACTATACTGTTAAAGTTACTTTACTAACAGTTACTATACTGTTAAAGTTACTTTACTACCACAGTTACTATACTGTTAAAGTTACTTTACTATTACAGTTACTATACTGTTAAAGTTACTTTACTATTACAGTTACTATACTGTTAAAGTTACTTTACTACCACAGTTACTATACTGTTAAAGTTACTTTACTACCACAGTTACTATACTGTTAAAGTTACTTTACTACCACAGTTACTATACTGTTAAAGTTACTTTACTACCACAGTTACTATACTGTTACAGTTACTTTACTATACTACCTGCTAGCCCAGTTCCACAACAGAGTCTCTGTCAGCTACACACTTGACAGCAGGGTGTTTCTGAAACGCTCTGTCTTCCTTAATTGAAAGCTCCTCCCTCATCTGACACCCCACCCCTCTCCTCTGTCTCTCTCTTTCTCTTTATCTCTCTCTTTATCTCTCTCTCTGTCTTTTTGTCTCTCTGTCTTTAAATTAAATTCAATTCAAAGGGTTTATTGGCTTGGGAAACATGCTTACATTGTAAAAGCAGAGATACTGTAAATCTCTGTCTGTCTGTCTGTCTCTCTCTCAATTCAATTTCAATTTAAGGGCTTTATTGGCATGGGAAACATATGTTAACATTGCCCAAGCAAGTGAAGTAGATAATAAACAAAAGTGAAATAAACTATCAAGATTAACAGTCTCTCTCTCTCTTTCTCTCTGCATGTCAAAGAGATGAGTATAGTGATGCTGGTGGTGAAGGGGGTGGGCATTATCCTACACATCCAGATGATTTCTCTGTAGTGTATCCAGGTCTGTGTGATGCAGAGTGAAACTGGTTGAAACTGGTTGAACTCAGCAAGCTGTGGTGACAAAGTGTTAAAACTGTCAACTTCTCTGTTCTAAAGTTACCATGTTTGTTTCATCAGAGGAGGAACACAATGTTGAGATGATGACAATATAGTTAAAGTATACATCAATATATTTTAAAACTTTTTTCTGACATTTATTGATCAAAATACAGTCTTTTTAAATGGATTTCCAAAAGTAAAAATGGTTACAAAGAATAACATTTTACTAAAACTCTCCTGTCTCTGTGTCAGTTTAATGGTGTCATCATTTCAGTTTGGGTCTGTTGTGTTGAGGGTTTGGTAGGTGGAGTTTTGGGTTGTTGTGTTGAGTGTTTGGTAGGTGGAGTCTTGGGTTGTTGTGTTGAGGGTTTGGTAGGTGGAGTCTTGGGTTGTTGTGTTTAGGGTTTGGTAGGTGGAGTCTTGGGTTGTTGTGTTTAGGGTTTGGTAGGTGGAGTCTTTGGTTGTTGTGTTGAGGGTTTGGTAGGTTGAGTCTTTGGTTGTTGTGTTGAGGGTTTGGTAGGTGGAGTCTTGGGTTGTTGTGTTGAGGGTTTGGTAGGTGGAGTCTTTGGTTGTTGTGTTGAGGGTTTGGTAGGTGGAGTATTGGGTTGTTGTGTTGAGGGTTTGGTAGGTGAAGTCTTGGGTTGTTTTGTAGGTGGAGTCTTGGGTTGTTGTATTGAGGGTTTGGTAGGTGGAGTGGTGGGTTGTTGTGTTGAGGGTTTGGTAGGTGGAGTATTGAGTTGTTGTATTGAGGGTTTGGTAGGTGGAGTCTTGGGTTGTTGTATTGAGGGTTTGGTAGGTGGAGTCTTGGGTTGTTGTGTTGAGGGTTTGGTAGGTGGTTTTGGGTTGTTTTGTAGGTGGAGTCTTGGGTTGTTGTATTGAGGGTTTGGTAGGTGGAGTCTTGCGTTGTTGTGTTGAGGGTTTGGTAGGTGGAGTATTGAGTTGTTGTATTGAGGGTTTGGTAGGTGGAGTCTTGGGTTGTTGTATTGAGGGTTTGGTAGGTGGAGTCTTGGGTTGTTGTGTTGAGGGTTTGGTAGGTGGAGTATTGAGTTGTTGTATTGAGGGTTTGGTAGGTGGAGTCTTGGGTTGTTGTATTGAGGGTTTGGTAGGTGGAGTCTTGGGTTGTTGTGTTGAGGGTTTGGTAGGTGGAGTCTTGGGTTGTTGTATTGAGGGTTTGGTAGGTGGAGTCTTGCGTTGTTGTGTTGAGGGTTTGGTAGGTAGAGTCTTGGGTTGTTGTGTTGAGGGTTTGGTAGGTGGAGTCTTGGGTTGTTGTGTTGAGGGTTTGGCAGGTGGAGTCTTGGGTTGTTTTGTAGGTGGAGTCTTGGGTTGTTGTATTGAGGGTTTGGGAGGTGGAGTCTTGGGTTGTTGTGTTGAGGGTTTGGTAGGTGGAGTCTTGGTTTGTTGTGTTGAATGATTGGTTGGTGGAGTCTTGGGTTGTTGTGTTGAGGGTTTGGTAGGTGGAGTCGTTAGTTGTTGTGTTGAGGGTTTGGTAGGTGGAATCTTGGGTTGTTGTGTTGAGGGTTTGGTAGGTGGAGTATTGAGTTGTTGTATTGAGGGTTTGGTAGGTGGAGTCTTGGGTTGTTGTATTGAGGGTTTGGTAGGTGGAGTCTTGGGTTGTTGTGTTGAGGGTTTGGTAGGTGGTTTTGGGTTGTTTTGTAGGTGGAGTCTTGGGTTGTTGCATTGAGGGTTTGGTAGGTGGAGTCTTGGGTTGTTGTGTTGAGGGTTTGGTAGGTAGAGTCTTGGGTTGTTGTGTTGAGGGTTTGGTAGTTTGAGTCTTGGGTTGTTGTGTTGAATGTTTGGTTGGTGGAGTCCTGGGTTGTTGTGTCGAGGGTTTGGTAGGTGGAGTATTGAGTTGTTGTATTGAGGGTTTGGTAGGTAGAGTCTTGGGTTGTTGTGTTGAGGGTTTGGTAGTTTGAGTCTTGGGTTGTTGTGTTGAATGTTTGGTTGGTGGAGTCCTGGGTTGTTGTGTCGAGGGTTTGGTAGGTGGAGTCTTGGGTTGTTGTGTTGAGGGTTTGGTAGGTGGAGTCTTGGGTTGTTTTGTAGGTGGAGTCTTGGGTTGTTGTATTGAGGGTTTGGTAGGTGGAGTCTTGGGTTGTTGTGTTGAGGGTTTGGTAGGTGGAGTATTGAGTTGTTGTATTGAGGGTTTGGTAGGTGGAGTCTTGGGTTGTTGTATTGAGGGTTTGGTAGGTGGAGTCTTGGGTTGTTGTGTTGAGGGTTCTGTAGGTGGTTTTGGGTTGTTTTGTAGGTGGAGTCTTGGGTTGTTGTGTTGAGGGTTTGGTAGGTGGAGTCTTGCGTTGTTGTGTTGAGGGTTTGGTAGGTAGAGTCTTGGGTTGTTGTGTTGAGGGTTTGGTAGGTGGAGTCTTGGGTTGTTGTGTTGAGGGTTTGGCAGTTGGAGTCTTGGGTTGTTGTGTTGAGGGTTTGGCAGGTGGTTTTGGGTTGTTTTGTAGGTGGAGTCTTGGGTTGTTGCATTGAGGGTTTGGTAGGTGGAGTCTTGGGTTGTTGTGTTGAGGGTTTGGTAGGTAGAGTCTTGGGTTGTTGTGTTGAGGGTTTGGTAGTTTGAGTCTTGGGTTGTTGTGTTGAATGTTTGGTTGGTGGAGTCCTGGGTTGTTGTGTCGAGGGTTTGGTAGGTGGAGTATTGAGTTGTTGTATTGAGGGTTTGGTAGGTAGAGTCTTGGGTTGTTGTGTTGAGGGTTTGGTAGTTTGAGTCTTGGGTTGTTGTGTTGAATGTTTGGTTGGTGGAGTCCTGGGTTGTTGTGTCGAGGGTTTGGTAGGTGGAGTATTGAGTTGTTGTATTGAG
The DNA here is from genome assembly GCF_057628025.1 of Oncorhynchus mykiss. Taxonomy (NCBI): domain Eukaryota; kingdom Metazoa; phylum Chordata; class Actinopteri; order Salmoniformes; family Salmonidae; genus Oncorhynchus; species Oncorhynchus mykiss. Next base: position 13,357,806 of record NC_143034.1, read on the forward strand.
GGTTTGGTAGGTGGAGTCTTGGGTTGTTGTGTTGAGGGTTTGGTAGGTGGAGTCTTGGGTTGTTTTGTAGGTGGAGTCTTGGGTTGTTGTATTATGGATTTGGTAGGTGGAGTCTTGGGTTGTTGTGTTGAGGGTTTGGTAGGGGGAGTCTTGGGTTGTTGTATTGAGGGTTTGGTAGGTGGAGTCTTGGGTTGTTGTGTTGAGGGTTTGGCAGGTGGAGTCTTGGGTTGTTTTGTAGGTGGAGTCTTGGGTTGTTGTGTTGAGGGTTTGGTAGTTTGAGTCTTGGGTTGTTGTGTTGAATGTTTGGTTGGTGGAGTCCTGGGTTGTTGTGTCGAGGGTTTGGTAGGTGGAGTATTGAGTTGTTGTATTGAGGGTTTGGTAGGTAGAGTCTTGGGTTGTTGTGTTGAGGGTTTGGTAGTTTGAGTCTTGGGTTGTTGTGTTGAATGTTTGGTTGGTGGAGTCCTGGGTTGTTGTGTCGAGGGTTTGGTAGGTGGAGTCTTGGGTTGTTGTGTTGAGGGTTTGGTAGGTGGAGTCTTGGGTTGTTTTGTAGGTGGAGTCTTGGGTTGTTGTATTGAGGGTTTGGTAGGTGGAGTCTTGGGTTGTTGTGTTGAGGGTTTGGTAGGTGGAGTATTGAGTTGTTGTATTGAGGGTTTGGTAGGTGGAGTCTTGGGTTGTTGTATTGAGGGTTTGGTAGGTGGAGTCTTGGGTTGTTGTGTTGAGGGTTCTGTAGGTGGTTTTGGGTTGTTTTGTAGGTGGAGTCTTGGGTTGTTGTGTTGAGGGTTTGGTAGGTGGAGTCTTGCGTTGTTGTGTTGAGGGTTTGGTAGGTAGAGTCTTGGGTTGTTGTGTTGAGGGTTTGGTAGGTGGAGTCTTGGGTTGTTGTGTTGAGGGTTTGGCAGTTGGAGTCTTGGGTTGTTGTGTTGAGGGTTTGGCAGGTGGTTTTGGGTTGTTTTGTAGGTGGAGTCTTGGGTTGTTGCATTGAGGGTTTGGTAGGTGGAGTCTTGGGTTGTTGTGTTGAGGGTTTGGTAGGTAGAGTCTTGGGTTGTTGTGTTGAGGGTTTGGTAGTTTGAGTCTTGGGTTGTTGTGTTGAATGTTTGGTTGGTGGAGTCCTGGGTTGTTGTGTCGAGGGTTTGGTAGGTGGAGTATTGAGTTGTTGTATTGAGGGTTTGGTAGGTAGAGTCTTGGGTTGTTGTGTTGAGGGTTTGGTAGTTTGAGTCTTGGGTTGTTGTGTTGAATGTTTGGTTGGTGGAGTCCTGGGTTGTTGTGTCGAGGGTTTGGTAGGTGGAGTATTGAGTTGTTGTATTGAGGGTTTGGTAGGTGGAGTCTTGGGTTGTTGTGTTGAGGGTTTGGTAGGTGGAGTCTTGGGTTGTTTTGTAGGTGGAGTCTTGGGTTGTTGTATTATGGATTTGGTAGGTGGAGTCTTGGGTTGTTGTGTTGAGGGTTTGGTAGGGGGAGTCTTGGGTTGTTGTATTGAGGGTTTGGTAGGTGGAGTCTTGGGTTGTTGTGTTGAGGGTTTGGCAGGTGGAGTCTTGGGTTGTTTTGTAGGTGGAGTCTTGGGTTGTTGTATTATGGATTTGGTAGGTGGAGTCTTGGGTTGTTGTATTGAGGGTTTGGTAGGTGGAGTCTTGGGTTGTTGTGTTGAGGGTTTGGTAGGTGGAGTCTTGGGTTGTTGTGTCGAGGGTTTGGTAGGTGGAGTCGTTGGTTGTTGTGTTGAGGGTTTGGTAGGTGGAGTCTTGGGTTGTTTTGTAGGTGGAGTCTTGGGTTGTTGTATTATGGATTTGGTAGGTGGAGTCTTGGGTTGTTGTATTGAGGGTTTGGTAGGTGGAGTCTTGGGTTCTTGTGTAAAGGGTTTGGTAGGTGGAGACTTGGGTTGTTGTGTTGACGGTTTGGTAGGTGGAGTCTTGTGTTGTTGTGTCGAGGGTTTAGTAGGTGGAGTCTTGGGTTGTTTGACAGGTGGAGTCTTGGGTTGTTGTATTGAGGGTTTGGTAGGTGGAGTATTGGGTTGTTGTGTTGAGGGTTTGGTAGGTGGAGTCTTGGGTTGTTGTGTCGAGGGTTTGGTAGGTGGAGTCTTCGGTTGTTTTGTTGAGGGATTGGTAGGTGAAGTCTTGGGTTGTTGTGTTGAGGGTTTGGTAGGTGGAGTCTTGGGTTGTTGTGTTGAGGGTTTGGTAGGTGGAGTCTTGGGTTGTTGTGTCGAGGGTTTGGTAGGTGGAGTCGTTGGTTGTTGTGTTGAGGGTTTGGTAGGTGGAGTCTTGGGTTGTTTTGTAGGTGGAGTCTTGGGTTGTTGTATTATGGATTTGGTAGGTGGAGTCTTGGGTTGTTGTGTTGAGGGTTTGGTAGGGGGAGTCTTGGGTTGTTTTATTGAGGGTTTGGTAGGTGGAGTCTTGGGTTGTTGTGTTGAGGGTTTGGCAGGTGGAGTCTTGGGTTGTTTTGTAGGTGGAGTCTTGGGTTGTTGTATTTTGGATTTGGTAGGTGGAGTCTTGGGTTGTTGTGTTGAGGGTTTGGTAGGGGGAGTCTTGGGTTGTTTTATTGAGGGTTTGGTAGGTGGAGTCTTGGGTTGTTGTGTTGAGGGTTTGGCAGGTGGAGTCTTGGGTTGTTTTGTAGGTGGAGTCTTGGATTGTTGTATTGAGGGTTTGGTAGGTGGAGTCTTGGGTTGTTGTGTTGAGGGTTTGGTAGGTGGAGTCTTGGGTTGTTGTGTTGAGGGTTTGGTAGTTGGAGTCTTGGGTTGTTTTGTAGGTGGAGTCTTGGGTTGTTGTATTGAGGGTTTGGTAGGTGGAGTCTTGGGTTGTTGTGTTGAGGGTTTGGTAGGTGGAGTCTTGGGTTGTTGTGTCGAGGGTTTGGTAGGTGGAGTCGTTGGTTGTTGTGTTGAGGGTTTGGTAGGTGGAGTCTTGGGTTGTTTTGTAGGTGGAGTCTTAGGTTGTTGTATTATGGATTTGGTAGGTGGAGTCTTGGGTTGTTGTGTTGAGGGTTTGGTAGGGGGAGTCTTGGGTTGTTGTATTGAGGGTTTGGTAGGTGGAGTCTTGGGTTGTTGTGTTGAGGGTTTGGTAGGTGGAGTCTTGGGTTGTTTTGTAGGTGGAGTCTTGGGTTGTTGTATTATGAATTTGGTAGGTGGAGTCTTGGGTTCTTGTATTGAGGGTTTGGTAGGTGGAGTCTTGGGTTCTTGTGTAAAGGGTTTGGTAGGTGGAGACTTGGGTTGTTGTGTTGACGGTTTGGTAGGTGGAGTTTTGGGATGCTATGTTAAGGGTTTGATAGGTGGAGTCTTGGGTTGTTTGACAGGTGGAGTCTTGGGTTGTTGTATTGAGGGTTTGGTAGGTGGAGTCTTGGGTTGTTGTGTTGAGGGTTTGGTAGGTGGAGTCTTGGGTTGTTGTGTCGAGGGTTTGGTAGGTGGAGTCTTGGGTTGTTGTGTTGAGGGTTTGGTAGGTGGAGTCTTGGGTTGTTGTGTCGAGGGTTTGGTAGGTGGAGTCTTGGGTTGTTGTGTTGAGGGTTTGGTAGGTGGAGTCTTGGGTTGTTGTGTCGAGGGTTTGGTAGGTGGAGTCGTTGGTTGTTGTGTTGAGGGTTTGGTAGGTGGAGTCTTGGGTTGTTTTGTAGGTGGAGTCTTGGGTTGTTGTATTATGGATTTGGTAGGTGGAGTCTTGGGTTGTTGTGTTGAGGGTTTGGTAGGGGGAGTCTTGGGTTGTTTTATTGAGGGTTTGGTAGGTGGAGTCTTGGGTTGTTGTGTTGAGGGTTTGGCAGGTGGAGTCTTGGGTTGTTTTGTAGGTGGTCTTGGGTTGTTGTATTATGGATTTGGTAGGTGGAGTCTTGGGTTGTTGTATTGAGGGTTTGGTAGGTGGAGTCTTGGGTTGTTGTGTTGACGGTTTGGTAGGTGGAGTCTTGGGTTGTTGTGTTGAGGGTTTGGTAGGTGGAGTCTTGGGTTGTTTTGTAGGTGGAGTCTTGGGTTGTTGTATTGAGGGTTTGGTAGGTGGAGTCTTGGGTTGTTGTGTTGAGGGTTTGGTAGGTGGAGTCTTGGGTTGTTGTGTCGAGGGTTTGGTAGGTGGAGTCGTTGGTTGTTGTGTTGAGGGTTTGGTAGGTGGAGTCTTGGGTTGTTTTGTAGGTGGAGTCTTGGGTTGTTGTATTATGGATTTGGTAGGTGGAGTCTTGGGTTGTTGTGTTGAGGGTTTGGTAGGGGGAGTCTTGGGTTGTTGTATTGAGGGTTTGGTAGGTGGAGTCTTGGGTTGTTGTGTTGAGGGTTTGGTAGGTGGAGTCGTTAGTTGTTGTGTTGAGGGTTTGGTAGGTGGAATCTTGGGTTGTTGTGTTGAGGGTTTGGTAGGTGGAGTATTGAGTTGTTGTATTGAGGGTTTGGTAGGTGGAGTCTTGGGTTGTTGTATTGAGGGTTTGGTAGGTGGAGTCTTGGGTTGTTGTGTTGAGGGTTTGGTAGGTGGTTTTGGGTAGTTTTGTAGGTGGAGTCTTGGGTTGTTGCATTGAGGGTTTGGTAGGTGGAGTCTTGGGTTGTTGTGTTGAGGGTTTGTTAGGTAGAGTCTTGGGTTGTTGTGTTGAGGGTTTGGTAGTTTGAGTCTTGGGTTGTTGTGTTGAATGTTTGGTTGGTGGAGTCCTGGGTTGTTGTGTCGAGGGTTTGGTAGGTGGAGTATTGAGTTGTTGTATTGAGGGTTTGGTAGGTGGAGTCTTGGGTTGTTGTATTGAGGGTTTGGTAGGTGGAGTCTTGGGTTGTTGTGTTGAGGGTTTGGTAGGTGGAGTCTTGGGTTGTTTTGTAGGTGGAGTCTTGGGTTGTTGTATTGAGGGTTTGGTAGGTGGAGTCTTGGGTTGTTGTGTTGAGGGTTTGGTAGGTGGAGTATTGAGTTGTTGTATTGAGGGTTTGGTAGGTGGAGTCTTGGGTTGTTGTATTGAGGGTTTGGTAGGTGGAGTCTTGGGTTGTTGTGTTGAGGGTTTGGTAGGTGGAGTCTTGGGTTGTTTTGTAGGTGGAGTCTTGGGTTGTTGTATTGAGGGTTTGGTAGGTGGAGTCTTGGGTTGTTGTGTTGAGGGTTTGGTAGGTGGAGTATTGAGTTGTTGTATTGAGGGTTTGGTAGGTGGAGTCTTGGGTTGTTGTATTGAGGGTTTGGTAGGTGGAGTCTTGGGTTGTTGTGTTGAGGGTTTGGTAGGTGGTTTTGGGTTGTTTTGTAGGTGGAGTCTTGGGTTGTTGTATTGAGGGTTTGGTAGGTGGAATCTTGCGTTGTTGTGTTGAGGGTTTGGTAGGTAGAGTCTTGGGTTGTTGTGTTGAGGGTTTGGTAGGTGGAGTCTTGGGTTGTTTTGTAGGTGGAGTCTTGGGTTGTTGTATTGAGGGTTTGGTAGGTGGAGTCTTGGGTTGTTGTGTTGAGGGTTTGGTAGGTGGAGTCTTGGTTTGTTTTGTTGAATGATTGGTTGGTGGAGTCTTGGGTTGTTGTGTTGAGGGTTTGGTAGGTGGAGTCTTGGGTTGTTTTATAGGTGGAGTCTTGGGTTGTTGTATTATGGATTTGGTAGGTGGAGTCTTGGGTTGTTGTGTTGAGGGTTTGGTAGGGGGAGTCTTGGGTTGTTGTATTGAGGGTTTGGTAGGTGGAGTCTTGGGTTGTTGTGTTGAGGGTTTGGCAGGTGGAGTCTTGGGTTATTTTGTAGGTGGAGTCTTGGGTTGTTGTATTGAGGGTTTGGTAGGTGGAGTCTTGGGTTGTTGTGTTGAGGGTTTGGTAGGTGGAGTCTTGGGTTGTTGTGTCGAGGGTTTGGTAGGTGGAGTCGTTGGTTGTTGTGTTGAGGTTTTGGTAGGTGGAGTCTTGTGTTGTTTTGTAGGTGGAGTCTTGGGTTGTTGTATTATGGATTTGGTAGGTGGAGTCTTGGGTTGTTGTGTTGAGGGTTTGGTAGGTGGAGTCTTGGGTTGCTGTGTTGAGGGTTTGGTAGGTGGAGACTTGGGTTGTTGTGTTGAGGGTTTGGTAGGTGGTTTTGGGTTGTTTTGTAGGTGGAGTCTTGGGTTGTTGCATTGAGGGTTTGGTAGGTGGAGTCTTGGGTTGTTTGACAGGTGGAGTCTTGGGTTGTTGTATTGAGGGTTTGGTTAAGTGGAGTCTTGGGTTGTTGTATTCAGGGTTTGGTAGGTGGAGTCTTGGGTTGTTGTGTTGAGGGTTTGGTAGGTGGTTTTGGGTTGTTTTGTAGGTGGAGTCTTGGGTTGTTGCATTGAGGGTTTGGTAGGTGGAGTCTTGGGTTGTCTTGTTGAGGGTTTGGTAGGTAGAGTCTTGGGTTGTTGTGTTGAGGGTTTGGTAGTTTGAGTCTTGGGTTGTTGTGTTGAATGTTTGGTTGGTGGAGTCCTGGGTTGTTGTGTCGAGGGTTTGGTAGGTGGAGTATTGAGTTGTTGTATTGAGGGTTTGGTAGGTGGAGTCTTGGGTTGTTGTGTTGAGGGTTTGGTAGGTGGAGTATTGAGTTGTTGTATTGAGGGTTTGGTAGGTGGAGTCTTGGGTTGTTGTATTGAGGGTTTGGTAGGTGGAGTCTTGGGTTGTTGTGTTGAGGGTTTGGTAGGTGGTTTTGGGTTGTTTTGTAGGTGGAGTCTTGGGTTGTTGTATTGAGGGTTTGGTAGGTGGAATCTTGCGTTGTTGTGTTGAGGGTTTGGTAGGTAGAGTCTTGGGTTGTTGTGTTGAGGGTTTGGTAGGTGGAGTCTTGGGTTGTTTTGTAGGTGGAGTCTTGGGTTGTTGTATTGAGGGTTTGGTAGGTGGAGTCTTGGGTTGTTGTGTTGAGGGTTTGGTAGGTGGAGTCTTGGTTTGTTGTGTTGAATGATTGGTTGGTGGAGTCTTGGGTTGTTGTATTGAGGGTTTGGTAGGTGGAGTCTTGGGTTGTTTTATAGGTGGAGTCTTGGGTTGTTGTATTATGGATTTGGTAGGTGGAGTCTTGGGTTGTTGTGTTGAGGGTTTGGTAGGGGGAGTCTTGGGTTGTTGTATTGAGGGTTTGGTAGGTGGAGTCTTGGGTTGTTGTGTTGAGGGTTTGGCAGGTGGAGTCTTGGGTTATTTTGTAGGTGGAGTCTTGGGTTGTTGTATTGAGGGTTTGGTAGGTGGAGTATTGAGTTGTTGTATTGAGGGTTTGGTAGGTGGAGTCTTGGGTTGTTGTGTTGAGGGTTTGGTAGGTGGAGTCTTGGGTTGTTTTGTAGGTGGAGTCTTGGGTTGTTGTATTGAGGGTTTGGTAGGTGGAGTCTTGGGTTGTTGTGTTGAGGGTTTGGTAGGTGGAGTATTGAGTTGTTGTATTGAGGGTTTGGTAGGTGGAGTCTTGGGTTGTTGTATTGAGGGTTTGGTAGGTGGAGTCTTGGGTTGTTGTGTTGAGGGTTTGGTAGGTGGTTTTGGGTTGTTTTGTAGGTGGAGTCTTGGGTTGTTGTATTGAGGGTTTGGTAGGTGGAATCTTGCGTTGTTGTGTTGAGGGTTTGGTAGGTAGAGTCTTGGGTTGTTGTGTTGAGGGTTTGGTAGGTGGAGTCTTGGGTTGTTGTGTCGAGGGTTTGGTAGGTGGAGTCGTTGGTTGTTGTGTTGAGGGTTTGGTAGGTGGAGTCTTGGGTTGTTTTGTAGGTGGAGTCTTGGGTTGTTGTATTATGGATTTGGTAGGTGGAGTCTTGGGTTGTTGTGTTGAGGGTTTGGTAGGGGGAGTCTTGGGTTGTTGTATTGAGGGTTTGGTAGGTGGAGTCTTGGGTTGTTGTGTTGAGGGTTTGGTAGGTGGAGTCGTTAGTTGTTGTGTTGAGGGTTTGGTAGGTGGAATCTTGGGTTGTTGTGTTGAGGGTTTGGTAGGTGGAGTATTGAGTTGTTGTATTGAGGGTTTGGTAGGTGGAGTCTTGGGTTGTTGTATTGAGGGTTTGGTAGGTGGAGTCTTGGGTTGTTGTGTTGAGGGTTTGGTAGGTGGTTTTGGGTAGTTTTGTAGGTGGAGTCTTGGGTTGTTGCATTGAGGGTTTGGTAGGTGGAGTCTTGGGTTGTTGTGTTGAGGGTTTGTTAGGTAGAGTCTTGGGTTGTTGTGTTGAGGGTTTGGTAGTTTGAGTCTTGGGTTGTTGTGTTGAATGTTTGGTTGGTGGAGTCCTGGGTTGTTGTGTCGAGGGTTTGGTAGGTGGAGTATTGAGTTGTTGTATTGAGGGTTTGGTAGGTGGAGTCTTGGGTTGTTGTATTGAGGGTTTGGTAGGTGGAGTCTTGGGTTGTTGTGTTGAGGGTTTGGTAGGTGGAGTCTTGGGTTGTTTTGTAGGTGGAGTCTTGGGTTGTTGTATTGAGGGTTTGGTAGGTGGAGTCTTGGGTTGTTGTGTTGAGGGTTTGGTAGGTGGAGTATTGAGTTGTTGTATTGAGGGTTTGGTAGGTGGAGTCTTGGGTTGTTGTATTGAGGGTTTGGTAGGTGGAGTCTTGGGTTGTTGTGTTGAGGGTTTGGTAGGTGGAGTCTTGGGTTGTTTTGTAGGTGGAGTCTTGGGTTGTTGTATTGAGGGTTTGGTAGGTGGAGTCTTGGGTTGTTGTGTTGAGGGTTTGGTAGGTGGAGTATTGAGTTGTTGTATTGAGGGTTTGGTAGGTGGAGTCTTGGGTTGTTGTATTGAGGGTTTGGTAGGTGGAGTCTTGGGTTGTTGTGTTGAGGGTTTGGTAGGTGGTTTTGGGTTGTTTTGTAGGTGGAGTCTTGGGTTGTTGTATTGAGGGTTTGGTAGGTGGAATCTTGCGTTGTTGTGTTGAGGGTTTGGTAGGTAGAGTCTTGGGTTGTTGTGTTGAGGGTTTGGTAGGTGGAGTCTTGGGTTGTTTTGTAGGTGGAGTCTTGGGTTGTTGTATTGAGGGTTTGGTAGGTGGAGTCTTGGGTTGTTGTGTTGAGGGTTTGGTAGGTGGAGTCTTGGTTTGTTTTGTTGAATGATTGGTTGGTGGAGTCTTGGGTTGTTGTGTTGAGGGTTTGGTAGGTGGAGTCTTGGGTTGTTTTATAGGTGGAGTCTTGGGTTGTTGTATTATGGATTTGGTAGGTGGAGTCTTGGGTTGTTGTGTTGAGGGTTTGGTAGGGGGAGTCTTGGGTTGTTGTATTGAGGGTTTGGTAGGTGGAGTCTTGGGTTGTTGTGTTGAGGGTTTGGCAGGTGGAGTCTTGGGTTATTTTGTAGGTGGAGTCTTGGGTTGTTGTATTGAGGGTTTGGTAGGTGGAGTCTTGGGTTGTTGTGTTGAGGGTTTGGTAGGTGGAGTCTTGGGTTGTTGTGTCGAGGGTTTGGTAGGTGGAGTCGTTGGTTGTTGTGTTGAGGTTTTGGTAGGTGGAGTCTTGTGTTGTTTTGTAGGTGGAGTCTTGGGTTGTTGTATTATGGATTTGGTAGGTGGAGTCTTGGGTTGTTGTGTTGAGGGTTTGGTAGGTGGAGTCTTGGGTTGCTGTGTTGAGGGTTTGGTAGGTGGAGACTTGGGTTGTTGTGTTGAGGGTTTGGTAGGTGGTTTTGGGTTGTTTTGTAGGTGGAGTCTTGGGTTGTTGCATTGAGGGTTTGGTAGGTGGAGTCTTGGGTTGTTTGACAGGTGGAGTCTTGGGTTGTTGTATTGAGGGTTTGGTTAAGTGGAGTCTTGGGTTGTTGTATTCAGGGTTTGGTAGGTGGAGTCTTGGGTTGTTGTGTTGAGGGTTTGGTAGGTGGTTTTGGGTTGTTTTGTAGGTGGAGTCTTGGGTTGTTGCATTGAGGGTTTGGTAGGTGGAGTCTTGGGTTGTCTTGTTGAGGGTTTGGTAGGTAGAGTCTTGGGTTGTTGTGTTGAGGGTTTGGTAGTTTGAGTCTTGGGTTGTTGTGTTGAATGTTTGGTTGGTGGAGTCCTGGGTTGTTGTGTCGAGGGTTTGGTAGGTGGAGTATTGAGTTGTTGTATTGAGGGTTTGGTAGGTGGAGTCTTGGGTTGTTGTGTTGAGGGTTTGGTAGGTGGAGTATTGAGTTGTTGTATTGAGGGTTTGGTAGGTGGAGTCTTGGGTTGTTGTATTGAGGGTTTGGTAGGTGGAGTCTTGGGTTGTTGTGTTGAGGGTTTGGTAGGTGGTTTTGGGTTGTTTTGTAGGTGGAGTCTTGGGTTGTTGTATTGAGGGTTTGGTAGGTGGAATCTTGCGTTGTTGTGTTGAGGGTTTGGTAGGTAGAGTCTTGGGTTGTTGTGTTGAGGGTTTGGTAGGTGGAGTCTTGGGTTGTTTTGTAGGTGGAGTCTTGGGTTGTTGTATTGAGGGTTTGGTAGGTGGAGTCTTGGGTTGTTGTGTTGAGGGTTTGGTAGGTGGAGTCTTGGTTTGTTGTGTTGAATGATTGGTTGGTGGAGTCTTGGGTTGTTGTATTGAGGGTTTGGTAGGTGGAGTCTTGGGTTGTTTTATAGGTGGAGTCTTGGGTTGTTGTATTATGGATTTGGTAGGTGGAGTCTTGGGTTGTTGTGTTGAGGGTTTGGTAGGGGGAGTCTTGGGTTGTTGTATTGAGGGTTTGGTAGGTGGAGTCTTGGGTTGTTGTGTTGAGGGTTTGGCAGGTGGAGTCTTGGGTTATTTTGTAGGTGGAGTCTTGGGTTGTTGTATTGAGGGTTTGGTAGGTGGAGTATTGAGTTGTTGTATTGAGGGTTTGGTAGGTGGAGTCTTGGGTTGTTGTGTTGAGGGTTTGGTAGGTGGAGTCTTGGGTTGTTTTGTAGGTGGAGTCTTGGGTTGTTGTATTGAGGGTTTGGTAGGTGGAGTCTTGGGTTGTTGTGTTGAGGGTTTGGTAGGTGGAGTATTGAGTTGTTGTATTGAGGGTTTGGTAGGTGGAGTCTTGGGTTGTTGTATTGAGGGTTTGGTAGGTGGAGTCTTGGGTTGTTGTGTTGAGGGTTTGGTAGGTGGTTTTGGGTTGTTTTGTAGGTGGAGTCTTGGGTTGTTGTATTGAGGGTTTGGTAGGTGGAATCTTGCGTTGTTGTGTTGAGGGTTTGGTAGGTAGAGTCTTGGGTTGTTGTGTTGAGGGTTTGGTAGGTGGAGTCTTGGGTTGTTTTGTAGGTGGAGTCTTGGGTTGTTGTATTGAGGGTTTGGTAGGTGGAGTCTTGGGTTGTTGTGTTGAGGGTTTGGTAGGTGGAGTCTTGGTTTGTTGTGTTGAATGATTGGTTGGTGGAGTCTTGGGTTGTTGTGTTGAGGGTTTGGTAGGTGGAGTCTTGGGTTGTTTTATAGGTGGAGTCTTGGGTTGTTGTATTATGGATTTGGTAGGTGGAGTCTTGGGTTGTTGTGTTGAGGGTTTGGTAGGGGGAGTCTTGGGTTGTTGTATTGATGGTTTGGTAGGTGGACTCTTGGGTTGTTGTGTTGAGGGTTTGGCAGGTGGAGTCTTGGGTTATTTTGTAGGTGGAGTCTTGGGTTGTTGTATTGAGGGTTTGGTAGGTGGAGTCTTGGGTTGTTGTGTTGAGGGTTTGGTAGGTGGAGTCTTGGGTTGTTGTGTCGAGGGTTTGGTAGTTGGAGTCGTTGGTTGTTGTGTTGAGGGTTTGGTAGGTGGAGTCTTGTGTTGTTTTGTAGGTGGAGTCTTGGGTTGTTGTATTATGGATTTGGTAGGTGGAGTCTTGGGTTGTTGTGTTGAGGGTTTGGTAGGTGGAGTCTTGGGTTGCTGTGTTGAGGGTTTGGTAGGTGGAGACTTGGGTTGTTGTGTTGACGGTTTGGTAGGTGGAGTTTTGGGATGCTATGTTGAGGGTTTCGTAGGTGGAGTCTTGGGTTGTTTGACAGGTGGAGTCTTGGGTTGTTGTATTGAGGGTTTGGTTAGGTGGAGTCTTGGGTTGTTGTGTTGGGGGTTTGGTAGGTGGAGTCTTGGGTTGTTGTGTCGAGGGTTTGGTAGGTGGAGTCTTCGGTTGTTTTGTTGAGGGTTTGGTAGGTGGAGTCTTGGGTTGTTGTGGTGAATGTTTGGTTGGTGGAGTCTTGGTTTGCTGTGTTGAGGGTTTGGTAGTAAGTCTGGGTTTTTTTTCGGTGGAGTCTTGGGTTGTTGCATTGAGGGTTTGGTAGGTGGAGTCTTGTGTTGTTGTGTAGAGGGTTTGGTAGGTGGAGTCGTTGGTTGTTGTGTTTAGGGTTTGGTAGGTGGAATCTTGGGTTGTTGTGTTGAGGGTTTGGTAGGTGGAGTATTGAGTTGTTGTATTGAGGGTTTGGTAGGTGGAGTCGTTGGTTGTTGTGTTGAGGGTTTGGTAGGTGGAGTCTTGGGTTGTTTTGTAGGTGGAGTCTTGGGTTGTTGTATTATGGATTTGGTAGGTGGAGTCTTGGGTTGTTGTGTTGAGGGTTTGGTAGGGGGAGTCTTGGGTTGTTTTGTAGGTGGAGTCTTGGGTTGTTGTATTATGGATTTGGTAGGTGGAGTCTTGGGTTGTTGTATTGAGGGTTTGGTAGGTGGAGTCTTGGGTTGTTGTGTTGAGGGTTTGGTAGGTGGAGTCTTGGGTTGTTTTGTAGGTGGAGTCTTGGGTTGTTGTATTGAGGGTTTGGTAGGTAGAGTCTTGGGTTGTTGTGTTGAGGGTTTGGTAGGTGGAGTCTTGGGTTGTTGTGTCGAGGGTTTGGTAGGTGGAGTCGTTGGTTGTTGTGTTGAGGGTTTGGTAGGTGGAGTCTTGGGTTGTTTTGTAGGTGGAGTCTTGGGTTGTTGTATTATGGATTTGGTAGGTGGAGTCTTGGGTTGTTGTGTTGAGGGTTTGGTAGGGGTAGTCTTGGGTTGTTGTATTGAGGGTTTGGTAGGTGGAGTCTTGGGTTGTTGTGTTGAGGGTTTGGCAGGTGGAGTCTTGGGTTGTTTTGTAGGTGGAGTCTTGGGTTGTTGTATTATGGATTTGGTAGGTGGAGTCTTGGGTTGTTGTATTGAGGGTTTGGTAGGTGGAGTCTTGGGTTGTTGTGTTGAGGGTTTGGTAGGTGGAGTCTTGGGTTGTTGTGTCGAGGGTTTGGTAGGTGGAGTCGTTGGTTGTTGTGTTGAGGGTTTGGTAGGTGGAGTCTTGGGTTGTTTTGTAGGTGGAGTCTTGGGTTGTTGTATTATGGATTTGGTAGGTGGAGTCTTGGGTTGTTGTATTGAGGGTTTGGTAGGTGGAGTCTTGGGTTCTTGTGTAAAGGGTTTGGTAGGTGGAGACTTGGGTTGTTGTGTTGACGGTTTGGTAGGTGGAGTTTTGGGATGCTATGTTAAGGGTTTGGTAGGTGGAGTCTTGGGTTGTTTGACAGGTGGAGTCTTGGGTTGTTGTATTGAGGGTTTGGTAGGTGGAGTATTGGGTTGTTGTGTTGAGGGTTTGGTAGGTGGAGTCTTGGGTTGTTGTGTCGAGGGTTTGGTAGGTGGAGTCTTCGGTTGTTTTGTTGAGGGATTGGTAGGTGAAGTCTTGGGTTGTTGTGTTGAGGGTTTGGTAGGTGGAGTCTTGGGTTGTTGTGTTGAGGGTTTGGTAGGTGGAGTCTTGGGTTGTTGTGTCGAGGGTTTGGTAGGTGGAGTCGTTGGTTGTTGTGTTGAGGGTTTGGTAGGTGGAGTCTTGGGTTGTTTTGTAGGTGGAGTCTTGGGTTGTTGTATTATGGATTTGGTAGGTGGAGTCTTGGGTTGTTGTGTTGAGGGTTTGGTAGGGGGAGTCTTGGGTTGTTTTATTGAGGGTTTGGTAGGTGGAGTCTTGGGTTGTTGTGTTGAGGGTTTGGCAGGTGGAGTCTTGGGTTGTTTTGTAGGTGGAGTCTTGGGTTGTTGTATTATGGATTTGGTAGGTGGAGTCTTGGGTTGTTGTGTTGAGGGTTTGGTAGGGGGAGTCTTGGGTTGTTTTATTGAGGGTTTGGTAGGTGGAGTCTTGGGTTGTTGTGTTGAGGGTTTGGCAGGTGGAGTCTTGGGTTGTTTTGTAGGTGGAGTCTTGGATTGTTGTATTGAGGGTTTGGTAGGTGGAGTCTTGGGTTGTTGTGTTGAGGGTTTGGAAGGTGGAGTCTTGGGTTGTTGTGTTGAGGGTTTGGTAGGTGGAGTCTTGGGTTGTTTTGTAGGTGGAGTCTTGGGTTGTTGTATTGAGGGTTTGGTAGGTGGAGTCTTGGGTTGTTGTGTTGAGGGTTTGGTAGGTGGAGTCTTGGGTTGTTGTGTCGAGGGTTTGGTAGGTGGAGTCGTTGGTTGTTGTGTTGAGGGTTTGGTAGGTGGAGTCTTGGGTTGTTTTGTAGGTGGAGTCTTAGGTTGTTGTATTATGGATTTGGTAGGTGGAGTCTTGGGTTGTTGTGTTGAGGGTTTGGTAGGGGGAGTCTTGGGTTGTTGTGTTAAGGGTTTGGTAGGTGGAGTCTTGGGTTGTTTTGTAGGTGGAGTCTTGGGTTGTTGTATTATGGATTTGGTAGGTGGAGTCTTGGGTTGTTGTATTGAGGGTTTGGTAGGTGGAGTCTTGGGTTCTTGTGTAAAGGGTTTGGTAGGTGGAGACTTGGGTTGTTGTGTTGACGGTTTGGTAGGTGGAGTTTTGGGATGCTATGTTAAGGGTTTGGTAGGTGGAGTCTTGGGTTGTTTGACAGGTGGAGTCTTGGGTTGTTGTATTGAGGGTTTGGTAGGTGGAGTCTTGGGTTGTTGTGTTGAGGGTTTGGTAGGTGGAGTCTTGGGTTGTTGTGTCGAGGGTTTGGTAGGTGGAGTCTTGGGTTGTTGTGTTGATGGTTTGGTAGGTGGAGTCTTGGGTTGTTGTGTCGAGGGTTTGGTAGGTGGAGTCGTTGGTTGTTGTGTTGAGGGTTTGGTAGGTGGAGTCTTGGGTTGTTTTGTAGGTGGAGTCTTGGGTTGTTGTATTATGGATTTGGTAGGTGGAGTCTTGGGTTGTTGTGTTGAGGGTTTGGTAGGGGGAGTCTTGGGTTGTTTTATTGAGGGTTTGGTAGGTGGAGTCTTGGGTTGTTGTGTTGAGGGTTTGGCAGGTGGAGTCTTGGGTTGTTTTGTAGGTGGAGTCTTGGGTTGTTGTATTATGGATTTGGTAGGTGGAGTCTTGGGTTGTTGTATTGAGGGTTTGGTAGGTGGAGTCTTGGGTTGTTGTGTTGACGGTTTGGTAGGTGGAGTCTTGGGTTGTTGTGTTGAGGGTTTGGTAGGTGGAGTCTTGGGTTGTTTTGTAGGTGGAGTCTTGGGTTGTTGTATTGAGGGTTTGGTAGGTGGAGTCTTGGGTTGTTGTGTTGAGGGTTTGGTAGGTGGAGTCTTGTGTTGTTTTGTAGGTGGAGTCTTGGGTTGTTGTATTATGGATTTGGTAGGTGGAGTCTTGGGTTGTTGTATTGAGGGTTTGGTAGGTGGAGTCTTGGGTTGTTGTGTTGAGGGTTTGGTAGGTGGAGTCTTGGGTTGTTTTGTAGGTGGAGTCTTGGGTTGTTGTATTGAGGGTTTGGTAGGTAGAGTCTTGGGTTGTTGTGTTGAGGGTTTGGTAGGTGGAGTCTTCGGTTGTTTTGTTGAGGGTTTGGTAGGTGGAGTCTTGGGTTGTTGTGGTGAATGTTTGGTTGGTGGAGTCTTGGTTTGCTGTGTTGAGGGTTTGGTAGGTGGAGTCTTGGGTTGATGTGTTGAGGGTTTGGTAGTAAGTCTGGGTTTTTTTTCGGTGGAGTCTTGGGTTGTTGCATTGAGGGTTTGGTAGGTGGAGTCTTGTGTTGTTGTGTAGAGGGTTTGGTAGGTGGAGTCGTTGGTTGTTGTGTTTAGGGTTTGGTAGGTGGAATCTTGGGTTGTTGTGTTGAGGGTTTTGTAGGTGGAGTATTGAGTTGTTGTATTGAGGGTTTGGTAGGTGGAGTCGTTGGTTGTTGTGTTGAGGGTTTGGTAGGTGGAGTCTTGGGTTGTTTTGTAGGTGGAGTCTTGGGTTGTTGTATTATGGATTTGGTAGGTGGAGTCTTGGGTTGTTGTGTTGAGGGTTTGGTAGGGGGAGTCTTGGGTTGTTTTGTAGGTGGAGTCTTGGGTTGTTGTATTATGGATTTGGTAGGTGGAGTCTTGGGTTGTTGTATTGAGGGTTTGGTAGGTGGAGTCTTGGGTTGTTGTGTTGAGGGTTTGGTAGGTGGAGTCTTGGGTTGTTTTGTAGGTGGAGTCTTGGGTTGTTGTATTGAGGGTTTGGTAGGTGGAGTCTTGGGTTGTTGTGTTGAGGGTTTGGTAGGTGGAGTCTTGGGTTGTTGTGTCGAGGGTTTGGTAGGTGGAGTCGTTGGTTGTTGTGTTGAGGGTTTGGTAGGTGGAGTCTTGGGTTGTTTTGTAGGTGGAGTCTTGGGTTGTTGTATCATGGATTTGGTAGGTGGAGTCTTGGGTTGTTGTGTTGAGGGTTTGGTAGGGGGAGTCTTGGGTTGTTGTATTGAGGGTTTGGTAGGTGGAGTCTTGGGTTGTTGTGTTGAGGGTTTGGCAGGTGGAGTCTTGGGTTGTTTTGTAGGTGGAGTCTTGGGTTGTTGTATTATGGATTTGGTAGGTGGAGTCTTGGGTTGTTGTATTGAGGGTTTGGTAGGTGGAGTCTTGGGTTGTTGTGTTGAGGGTTTGGTAGGTGGAGTCTTGGGTTGTTGTGTCGAGGGTTTGGTAGGTGGAGTCGTTGGTTGTTGTGTTGAGGGTTTGGTAGGTGGAGTCTTGGGTTGTTTTGTAGGTGGAGTCTTGGGTTGTTGTATTATGGATTTGGTAGGTGGAGTCTTGGGTTGTTGTATTGAGGGTTTGGTAGGTGGAGTCTTGGGTTCTTGTGTAAAGGGTTTGGTAGGTGGAGACTTGGGTTGTTGTGTTGACGGTTTGGTAGGTGGAGTTTTGGGATGCTATGTTAAGGGTTTGGTAGGTGGAGTCTTGGGTTGTTTGACAGGTGGAGTCTTGGGTTGTTGTATTGAGGGTTTGGTAGGTGGAGTATTGGGTTGTTGTGTTGAGGGTTTGGTAGGTGGAGTCTTGGGTTGTTGTGTCGAGGGTTTGGTAGGTGGAGTCTTCGGTTGTTTTGTTGAGGGATTGGTAGGTGAAGTCTTGGGTTGTTGTGTTGAGGGTTTGGTAGGTGGAGTCTTGGGTTGTTGTGTTGAGGGTTTGGTAGGTGGAGTCTTGGGTTGTTGTGTCGAGGGTTTGGTAGGTGGAGTCGTTGGTTGTTGTGTTGAGGGTTTGGTAGGTGGAGTCTTGGGTTGTTTTGTAGGTGGAGTCTTGGGTTGTTGTATTATGGATTTGGTAGGTGGAGTCTTGGGTTGTTGTGTTGAGGGTTTGGTAGGGGGAGTCTTGGGTTGTTTTATTGAGGGTTTGGTAGGTGGAGTCTTGGGTTGTTGTGTTGAGGGTTTGGCAGGTGGAGTCTTGGGTTGTTTTGTAGGTGGAGTCTTGGGTTGTTGTATTATGGATTTGGTAGGTGGAGTCTTGGGTTGTTGTGTTGAGGGTTTGGTAGGGGGAGTCTTGGGTTGTTTTATTGAGGGTTTGGTAGGTGGAGTCTTGGGTTGTTGTGTTGAGGGTTTGGCAGGTGGAGTCTTGGGTTGTTTTGTAGGTGGAGTCTTGGATTGTTGTATTGAGGGTTTGGTAGGTGGAGTCTTGGGTTGTTGTGTTGAGGGTTTGGTAGGTGGAGTCTTGGGTTGTTGTGTTGAGGGTTTGGTAGGTGGAGTCTTGGGTTGTTTTGTAGGTGGAGTCTTGGGTTGTTGTATTGAGGGTTTGGTAGGTGGAGTCTTGGGTTGTTGTGTTGAGGGTTTGGTAGGTGGAGTCTTGGGTTGTTGTGTCGAGGGTTTGGTAGGTGGAGTCGTTGGTTGTTGTGTTGAGGGTTTGGTAGGTGGAGTCTTGGGTTGTTTTGTAAGTGGAGTCTTAGGTTGTTGTATTATGGATTTGGTAGGTGGAGTCTTGGGTTGTTGTGTTGAGGGTTTGGTAGGGGGAGTCTTGGGTTGTTGTGTTAAGGGTTTGGTAGGTGGAGTCTTGGGTTGTTTTGTAGGTGGAGTCTTGGGTTGTTGTATTATGGATTTGGTAGGTGGAGTCTTGGGTTGTTGTATTGAGGGTTTGGTAGGTGGAGTCTTGGGTTCTTGTGTAAAGGGTTTGGTAGGTGGAGACTTGGGTTGTTGTGTTGACGGTTTGGTAGGTGGAGTTTTGGGATGCTATGTTAAGGGTTTGGTAGGTGGAGTCTTGGGTTGTTTGACAGGTGGAGTCTTGGGTTGTTGTATTGAGGGTTTGGTAGGTGGAGTCTTGGGTTGTTGTGTTGAGGGTTTGGTAGGTGGAGTCTTGGGTTGTTGTGTCGAGGGTTTGGTAGGTGGAGTCTTGGGTTGTTGTGTTGAGGGTTTGGTAGGTGGAGTCTTGGGTTGTTGTGTCGAGGGTTTGGTAGGTGGAGTCGTTGGTTGTTGTGTTGAGGGTTTGGTAGGTGGAGTCTTGGGTTGTTTTGTAGGTGGAGTCTTGGGTTGTTGTATTATGGATTTGGTAGGTGGAGTCTTGGGTTGTTGTGTTGAGGGTTTGGTTGGGGGAGTCTTGGGTTGTTTTATTGAGGGTTTGGTAGGTGGAGTCTTGGGTTGTTGTGTTGAGGGTTTGGCAGGTGGAGTCTTGGGTTGTTTTGTAGGTGGAGTCTTGGGTTGTTGTATTATGGATTTGGTAGGTGGAGTCTTGGGTTGTTGTATTGAGGGTTTGGTAGGTGGAGTCTTGGGTTGTTGTGTTGACGGTTTGGTAGGTGGAGTCTTGGGTTGTTGTGTTGAGGGTTTGGTAGGTGGAGTCTTGGGTTGTTTTGTAGGTGGAGTCTTGGGTTGTTGTATTGAGGGTTTGGTAGGTGGAGTCTTGGGTTGTTGTGTTGAGGGTTTGGTAGGTGGAGTCTTGGGTTGTTGTGTCGAGGGTTTGGTAGGTGGAGTCGTTGGTTGTTGTGTTGAGGGTTTGGTAGGTGGAGTCTTGGGTTGTTTTGTAGGTGGAGTCTTGGGTTGTTGTATTATGGATTTGGTAGGTGGAGTCTTGGGTTGTTGTGTTGAGGGTTTGGTAGGGGGAGTCTTGGGTTGTTGTATTGAGGGTTTGGTAGGTGGAGTCTTGGGTTGTTGTGTTGAGGGTTTGGCAGGTGGAGTCTTGGGTTGTTTTGTAGGTGGAGTCTTGGGTTGTTGTATTGAGGGTTTGGTAGGTAGAGTCTTGGGTTGTTGTGTTGAGGGTTTGGTAGGTGGAGTCTTGGGTTGTTGTGTCGAGGGTTTGGTAGGTGGAGTCGTTGGTTGTTGTGTTGAGGGTTTGGTAGGTGGAGTCTTGGGTTGTTTTGTAGGTGGAGTCTTGGGTTGTTGTATTATGGATTTGGTAGGTGGAGTCTTGGGTTGTTGTGTTGAGGGTTTGGTAGGGGGAGTCTTGGGTTGTTGTATTGAGGGTTTGGTAGGTGGAGTCTTGGGTTGTTGTGTTGAGGGTTTGGCAGGTGGAGTCTTGGGTTGTTTTGTAGGTGGAGTCTTGGGTTGTTGTATTATGGATTTGGTAGGTGGAGTCTTGGGTTGTTGTATAGAGGGTTTGGAAGGTGGAGTCTTGGGTTGTTGTGTTGAGGGTTTGGTAGGTGGAGTCTTGGGTTGTTGTGTCGAGGGTTTGGTAGGTGGAGTCGTTGGTTGTTGTGTTGAGGGTTTGGTAGGTGGAGTCTTGGGTTGTTTTGTAGGTAGAGTCTTGGGTTGTTGTATTATGGGTTTGGTAGGTGGAGTCTTGGGTTGTTGTATTGAGGGTTTGGTAGGTGGAGTCTTGGGTTCTTGTGTAAAGGGTTTGGTAGGTGGAGACTTGGGTTGTTGTGTTGACGGTTTGGTAGGTGGAGTTTTGGGATGCTATGTTAAGGGTTTGGTAGGTGGAGTCTTGGGTTGTTTGACAGGTGGAGTCTTGGGTTGTTGTATTGAGGGTTTGGTAGGTGGAGTATTGGGTTGTTGTGTTGAGGGTTTGGTAGGTGGAGTCTTGGGTTGTTGTGTCAAGGGTTTGGTAGGTGGAGTCTTCGGTTGTTTTGTTGAGGGATTGGTAGGTGAAGTCTTGGGTTGTTGTATTATGGATTTGGTAGGTGGAGTCTTGGGTTGTTGTGTTGAGGGTTTGGTAGGGGGAGTCTTGGGTTGTTGTATTGAGGGTTTGGTAGGTGGAGTCTTGGGTTGTTGTGTTGAGGGTTTGGCAGGTGGAGTCTTGGGTTGTTTTGTAGGTGGAGTCTTGGGTTGTTGTATTGAGGGTTTGATAGGTAGAGTCTTGGGTTGTTGTATTGAGGGTTTGGTAGGTGGAGTCTTGGGTTGTTGTGTTGAGGGTTTGGTAGGTGGAGTCTTGGGTTGTTGTGTCGAGGGTTTGGTAGGTGGAGTCGTTGGTTGTTGTGTTGAGGGTTTGGTAGGTGGAGTCTTGGGTTGTTTTGTAGGTGGAGTCTTGGGTTGTTGTATTATGGATTTGGTAGGTGGAGTCTTGGGTTGTTGTATTGAGGGTTTGGTAGGTGGAGTCTTGGGTTCTTGTGTAAAGGGTTTGGTAGGTGGAGACTTGGGTTGTTGTGTTGACGGTTTGGTAGGTGGAGTTTTGGGATGCTATGTTAAGGGTTTGGTAGGTGGAGTCTTGGGTTGTTTGACAGGTGGAGTCTTGGGTTGTTGTATTGAGGGTTTGGTAGGTGGAGTATTGGGTTGTTGTGTTGAGGGTTTGGTAGGTGGAGTCTTGAGTTGTTGTGTCGAGGGTTTGGTAGGTGGAGTCGTTGGTTGTTGTGTTGAGGGTTTGGTAGGTGGAGTCTTGGGTTGTTTTGTAGGTGGAGTCTTGGGTTGTTGTATTATGGATTTGGTAGGTGGAGTCTTGGGTTGTTGTGTTGAGGGTTTGTTAGGGGGAGTCTTGGGTTGTTTTATTGAGGGTTTGGTAGGTGGAGTCTTGGGTTGTTGTGTTGAGGGTTTGGCAGGTGGAGTCTTGGGTTGTTTTGTAGGTGGAGTCCTGGGTTGTTGTATTATGGATTTGGTAGGTGGAGTCTTGGATTGTTGTATTGAGGGTTTGGTAGGTGGAGTCTTGGGTTGTTGTGTTGAGGGTTTGGTAGGTGGAGTCTTGGGTTGTTGTGTTGAGGGTTTGGTAGGTGGAGTCTTGGGTTGTTTTGTAGGTGGAGTCTTGGGTTGTTGTATTGAGGGTTTGGTAGGTGGAGTCTTGGGTTGTTGTGTTGAGGGTTTGGTAGGTGGAGTCTTGGGTTGTTGTGTCGAGGGTTTGGTAGGTGGAGTCGTTGGTTGTTGTGTTGAGGGTTTGGTAGGTGGAGTCTTGGGTTGTTTTGTAGGTGGAGTCTTGGGTTGTTGTATTATGGATTTGGTAGGTGGAGTCTTGGGTTGTTGTGTTGAGGGTTTGGTAGGGGGAGTCTTGGGTTGTTGTATTGAGGGTTTGGTAGGTGGAGTCTTGGGTTGTTGTGTTGAGGGTTTGGTAGGTGGAGTCTTGGGTTGTTTTGTAGGTGGAGTCTTGGGTTGTTGTATTATGGATTTGGTAGGTGGAGTCTTGGGTTGTTGTATTGAGGGTTTGGTAGGTGGAGTCTTGGGTTCTTGTGTAAAGGGTTTGGTAGGTGGAGACTTGGGTTGTTGTGTTGACGGATTGGTAGGTGGAGTTTTGGGATGCTATGTTAAGGGTTTGGTAGGTGGAGTCTTGGGTTGTTTGACAGGTGGAGTCTTGGGTTGTTGTGTTGAGGGTTTGGTAGGTGGAGTCTTGGGTTGTTGTGTTGAGGGTTTGGTAGGTGGAGTCTTGGGTTGTTGTGTTGAGGGTTTGGTAGGTGGAGTCTTGGGTTGTTGTGTCGAGGGTTTGGTAGGTGGAGTCGTTGGTTGTTGTGTTGAGGGTTTGGTAGGTGGAGTCTTGGGTTGTTTTGTAGGTGGAGTCTTGGGTTGTTGTATTATGGATTTGGTTGGTGGAGTCTTGGGTTGTTGTGTTGAGGGTTTGGTAGGGGGAGTCTTGGGTTGTTTTATTGAGGGTTTGGTAGGTGGAGTCTTGGGTTGTTGTGTTGAGGGTTTGGCAGGTGGAGTCTTGGGTTGTTTTGTAGGTGGAGTCTTGGGTTGTTGTATTATGGATTTGGTAGGTGGAGTCTTGGGTTGTTGTATTGAGGGTTTGGTAGGTGGAGTCTTGGGTTGTTGTGTTGACGGTTTGGTAGGTGGAGTCTTGGGTTGTTGTGTTGAGGGTTTGGTAGGTGGAGTCTTGGGTTGTTGTGTTGAGGGTTTGGTAGGTGGAGTCTTGGGTTGTTGTGTCGAGGGTTTGGTAGGTGGAGTCGTTGGTTGTTGTGTTGAGGGTTTGGTAGGTGGAATCTTGGGTTGTTTTGTAGGTGGAGTCTTGGGTTGTTGTATTATGGATTTGGTAGGTGGAGTCTTGGGTTGTTGTGTTGAGGGTTTGGTAGGGGGAGTCTTGGGTTGTTGTATTGAGGGTTTGGTAGGTGGAGTCTTGGGTTGTTGTGTTGAGGGTTTGACAGGTGGAGTCTTGGGTTGTTTTGTAGGTGGAGTCTTGGGTTGTTGTATTGAGGGTTTGGTAGGTAGAGTCTTGGGTTGTTGTGTTGAGGGTTTGGTAGGTGGAGTCTTGGGTTGTTGTGTTGAGGGTTTGGTAGGTGGAGTCTTGGGTTGTTTTGTAGGTGGAGTCTTGGGTTGTTGTATTATGGATTTGGTAGGTGGAGTCTTGGGTTGTTGTATTGAGGGTTTGGTAGGTGGAGTCTTGGGTTCTTGTGTAAAGGGTTTGGTAGGTGGAGACTTGGGTTGTTGTGTTGACGGATTGGTAGGTGGAGTTTTGGGATGCTATGTTAAGGGTTTGGTAGGTGGAGTCTTGGGTTGTTTGACAGGTGGAGTCTTGGGTTGTTGTATTGAGGGTTTGGTAGGTGGAGTCTTGGGTTGTTGTGTTGAGGGTTTGGTAGGTGGAGTCTTGGGTTGTTGTGTTGAGGGTTTGGTAGGTGGAGTCTTGGGTTGTTGTGTCGAGGGTTTGGTAGGTGGAGTCGTTGGTTGTTGTGTTGAGGGTTTGGTAGGTGGAGTCTTGGGTTGTTTTGTAGGTGGAGTCTTGGGTTGTTGTATTATGGATTTGGTTGGTGGAGTCTTGGGTTGTTGTGTTGAGGGTTTGGTAGGGGGAGTCTTGGGTTGTTTTATTGAGGGTTTGGTAGGTGGAGTCTTGGGTTGTTGTGTTGAGGGTTTGGCAGGTGGAGTCTTGGGTTGTTTTGTAGGTGGAGTCTTGGGTTGTTGTATTATGGATTTGGTAGGTGGAGTCTTGGGTTGTTGTATTGAGGGTTTGGTAGGTGGAGTCTTGGGTTGTTGTGTTGACGGTTTGGTAGGTGGAGTCTTGGGTTGTTGTGTTGAGGGTTTGGTAGGTGGAGTCTTGGGTTGTTTTGTAGGTGGAGTCTTGGGTTGTTGTATTGAGGGTTTGGTAGGTGGAGTCTTGGGTTGTTGTGTTGAGGGTTTGGTAGGTGGAGTCTTGGGTTGTTGTGTCGAGGGTTTGGTAGGTGGAGTCGTTGGTTGTTGTGTTGAGGGTTTGGTAGGTGGAGTCTTGGGTTGTTTTGTAGGTGGAGTCTTGGGTTGTTGTATTATGGATTTGGTAGGTGGAGACTTGGGTTGTTGTGTTGAGGGTTTGGTAGGGGGAGTCTTGGGTTGTTGTATTGAGGGTTTGGTAGGTGGAGTCTTGGGTTGTTGTGTTGAGGGTTTGGCAGGTGGAGTATTGGGTTGTTTTGTAGGTGGAGTCTTGGGTTGTTGTATTGAGGGTTTGGTAGGTAGAGTCTTGGGTTGTTGTGTTGAGGGTTTGGTAGGTGGAGTCTTGGGTTGTTGTGTCGAGGGTTTGGTATGTGGAGTCGTTGGTTGTTGTGTTGAGGGTTTGGTAGGTGGAGTCTTGGGTTGTTTTGTAGGTGGAGTCTTGGGTTGTTGTATTGTGGATTTGGTAGGTGGAGTCTTGGGTTGTTGTGTTGAGGGTTTGGTAGGGGGAGTCTTGGGTTGTTGTATTGAGGGTTTGGTAGGTGGAGTCTTGGGTTGTTGTGTTGAGGGTTTGGCAGGTGGAGTCTTGGGTTGTTTTGTAGGTGGAGTCTTGGGTTGTTGTATTGTGGATTTGGTAGGTGGAGTCTTGGGTTGTTGTGTTGAGGGTTTGGTAGGTGGAGTCTTGGGTTGTTGTGTCGAGGGTTTGGTAGGTGGAGTCGTTGGTTGTTGTGTTGAGGGTTTGGTAGGTGGAGTCTTGGGTTGTTTTGTAGGTGGAGTCTTGGGTTGTTGTATTATGGATTTGGTAGGTGGAGTCTTGGGTTGTTGTGTTGAGGGTTTGGTAGGGGGGAGTCTTGGGTTGTTTTATTGAGGGTTTGGTAGGTGGAGTCTTGGGTTGTTGTGTTGAGGGTTTGGCAGGTGGAGTCTTGGGTTGTTTTGTAGATGGAGTCTTGGGTTGTTGTATTATGGATTTGGTAGGTGGAGTCTTGGATTGTTGTATTGAGGGTTTGGTAGGTGGAGTCTTGGGTTGTTGTGTTGAGGGTTTGGTAGGTGGAGTCTTGGGTTGTTGTGTTGAGGGTTTGGTAGGTGGAGTCTTGGGTTGTTTTGTAGGTGGAGTCTTGGGTTGTTGTATTGAGGGTTTGGTAGGTGGAGTCTTGGGTTGTTGTGTTGAGGGTTTGGCAGGTGGAGTCTTGGGTTGTTGTGTCGAGGGTTTGGTAGGTGGAGTCGTTGGTTGTTGTGTTGAGGGTTTTGTAGGTGGAGTCTTGGGTTGTTTTGTAGGTGGAGTCTTGGGTTGTTGTATTATGGATTTGGTAGGTGGAGTCTTGGGTTGTTGTGTTGAGGGTTTGGTAGGGGGAGTCTTGGGTTGTTGTATTGAGGGTTTGGTAGGTGGAGTCTTGGGTTGTTGTGTTGACGGTTTGGTAGGTGGAGTTTTGGGATGCTATGTTAAGGGTTTGGTAGGTGGAGTCTTGGGTTGTTGTATTGAGGGTTTGGTAGGTGGAGTCTTGGGTTGTTGTGTTGAGGGTTTGGTAGGGGGAGTCTTGGGTTGTTGTATTGAGGGTTTGGTAGGTGGAGTCTTGGGTTGTTGTGTTGAGGGTTTGGTAGGTGGAGTCTTGGGTTCTTGTGTAAAGGGTTTGGTAGGTTGAGACTTGGGTTGTTGTGTTGACGGTTTGGTAGGTGGAGTTTTGGGATGCTATGTTAAGGGTTTGGTAGGTGGAGTCTTGGGTTGTTGTGTTGAGGGTTTGGCAGGTGGAGTCTTGGGTTGTTTTGTAGGTGGAGTCTTGGGTTGTTGTATTATGGATTTGGTAGGTGGAGTCTTGGGTTGTTGTATTGAGGGTTTGGTAGGTGGAGTCTTGGGTTGTTGTGTTGACGGTTTGGTAGGTGGAGTCTTGGGTTGTTGTGTTGAGGGTTTGGTAGGTGGAGTCTTGGGTTGTTTTGTAGGTGGAGTCTTGGGTTGTTGTATTGAGGGTTTGGTAGGTGGAGTCTTGGGTTGTTGTGTTGAGGGTTTGGTAGGTGGAGTCTTGGGTTGTTGTGTCGAGGGTTTGGTAGGTGGAGTCGTTGGTTGTTGTGTTGAGGGTTTGGTAGGTGGAGTCTTGGGTTGTTTTGTAGGTGGAGTCTTGGGTTGTTGTATTATGGATTTGGTAGATGGAGACTTGGGTTGTTGTGTTGAGGGTTTGGTAGGGGGAGTCTTGGGTTGTTGTATTGAGGGTTTGGTAGGTGGAGTCTTGGGTTGTTGTGTTGAGGGTTTGGCAGGTGGAGTATTGGGTTGTTTTGTAGGTGGAGTCTTGGGTTGTTGTATTGAGGGTTTGGTAGGTAGAGTCTTGGGTTGTTGTGTTGAGGGTTTGGTAGGTGGAGTCTTGGGTTGTTGTGTCGAGGGTTTGGTATGTGGAGTCGTTGGTTGTTGTGTTGAGGGTTTGGTAGGTGGAGTCTTGGGTTGTTTTGTAGGTGGAGTCTTGGGTTGTTGTATTGTGGATTTGGTAGGTGGAGTCTTGGGTTGTTGTGTTGAGGGTTTGGTAGGGGGAGTCTTGGGTTGTTGTATTGAGGGTTTGGTAGGTGGAGTCTTGGGTTGTTGTGTTGAGGGTTTGGCAGGTGGAGTCTTGGGTTGTTTTGTAGGTGGAGTCTTGGGTTGTTGTATTGTGGATTTGGTAGGTGGAGTCTTGGGTTGTTGTGTTGAGGGTTTGGTAGGTGGAGTCTTGGGTTGTTGTGTCGAGGGTTTGGTAGGTGGAGTCGTTGGTTGTTGTGTTGAGGGTTTGGTAGGTGGAGTCTTGGGTTGTTTTGTAGGTGGAGTCTTGGGTTGTTGTATTATGGATTTGGTAGGTGGAGTCTTGGGTTGTTGTGTTGAGGGTTTGGTAGGGGGAGTCTTGGGTTGTTTTATTGAGGGTTTGGTAGGTGGAGTCTTGGGTTGTTGTGTTGAGGGTTTGGCAGGTGGAGTCTTGGGTTGTTTTGTAGATGGAGTCTTGGGTTGTTGTATTATGGATTTGGTAGGTGGAGTCTTGGATTGTTGTATTGAGGGTTTGGTAGGTGGAGTCTTGGGTTGTTGTGTTGAGGGTTTGGTAGGTGGAGTCTTGGGTTGTTGTGTTGAGGGTTTGGTAGGTGGAGTCTTGGGTTGTTTTGTAGGTGGAGTCTTGGGTTGTTGTATTGAGGGTTTGGTAGGTGGAGTCTTGGGTTGTTGTGTTGAGGGTTTGGCAGGTGGAGTCTTGGGTTGTTGTGTCGAGGGTTTGGTAGGTGGAGTCGTTGGTTGTTGTGTTGAGGGTTTTGTAGGTGGAGTCTTGGGTTGTTTTGTAGGTGGAGTCTTGGGTTGTTGTATTATGGATTTGGTAGGTGGAGTCTTGGGTTGTTGTGTTGAGGGTTTGGTAGGGGGAGTCTTGGGTTGTTGTATTGAGGGTTTGGTAGGTGGAGTCTTGGGTTGTTGTGTTGACGGTTTGGTAGGTGGAGTTTTGGGATGCTATGTTAAGGGTTTGGTAGGTGGAGTCTTGGGTTGTTGTATTGAGGGTTTGGTAGGTGGAGTCTTGGGTTGTTGTGTTGAGGGTTTGGTAGGGGGAGTCTTGGGTTGTTGTATTGAGGGTTTGGTAGGTGGAGTCTTGGGTTGTTGTGTTGAGGGTTTGGTAGGTGGAGTCTTGGGTTCTTGTGTAAAGGGTTTGGTAGGTTGAGACTTGGGTTGTTGTGTTGACGGTTTGGTAGGTGGAGTTTTGGGATGCTATGTTAAGGGTTTGGTAGGTGGAGTCTTGGGTTGTTGTATTATGGATTTGGTAGGTGGAGTCTTGGGTTGTTGTGTTGAGGGTTTGGTAGGTGGAGTCTTGGGTTCTTGTGTAAAGGGTTTGGTAGGTGGAGACTTGGGTTGTTGTGTTGACGGTTTGGTAGGTGGAGTTTTGGGATGCTATGTTAAGGGTTTGGTAGGTGGAGTCTTGGGTTGTTTGACAGGTGGAGTCTTGGGTTGTTGTATTGAGGGTTTGGTAGGTGGAGTATTGGGTTGTTGTGTTGAGGGTTTGGTAGGTGGAGTCTTGGGTTGTTGTGTCGAGGGTTTGGTAGGTGGAGTCTTCGGTTGTTTTGTTGAGGGATTGGTAGGTGAAGTCTTGGGTTGTTGTGTTGAGGGTTTGGTAGGTGGAGTCTTGGGTTGTTGTGTTGAGGGTTTGGTAGGTGGAGTCGTTGGTTGTTGTGTTGAGGGTTTGGTAGGTGGAGTCTTGGGTTGTTTTGTAGGTGGAGTCTTGGGTTGTTGTATTGTGGATTTGGTAGGTGGAGTCTTGGGTTGTTGTGTTGAGGGTTTGGTAGGTGGAGTCTTGGGTTGTTGTGTCGAGGGTTTGGTAGGTGGAGTCGTTGGTTGTTGTGTTGAGGGTTTGGTAGGTGGAGTCTTGGGTTGTTTTGTAGGTGGAGTCTTGGGTTGTTGTATTATGGATTTGGTAGGTGGAGTCTTGGGTTGTTGTGTTGAGGGTTTGGTAGGGGGAGTCTTGGGTTGTTTTATTGAGGGTTTGGTAGGTGGAGTCTTGGGTTGTTGTGTTGAGGGTTTGGCAGGTGGAGTCTTGGGTTGTTTTGTAGATGGAGTCTTGGGTTGTTGTATTATGGATTTGGTAGGTGGAGTCTTGGATTGTTGTATTGAGGGTTTGGTAGGTGGAGTCTTGGGTTGTTGTGTTGAGGGTTTGGTAGGTGGAGTCTTGGGTTGTTGTGTTGAGGGTTTGGTAGGTGGAGTCTTGGGTTGTTTTGTAGGTGGAGTCTTGGGTTGTTGTATTGAGGGTTTGGTAGGTGGAGTCTTGGGTTGTTGTGTTGAGGGTTTGGCAGGTGGAGTCTTGGGTTGTTGTGTCGAGGGTTTGGTAGGTGGAGTCGTTGGTTGTTGTGTTGAGGGTTTTGTAGGTGGAGTCTTGGGTTGTTTTGTAGGTGGAGTCTTGGGTTGTTGTATTATGGATTTGGTAGGTGGAGTCTTGGGTTGTTGTGTTGAGGGTTTGGTAGGGGGAGTCTTGGGTTGTTGTATTGAGGGTTTGGTAGGTGGAGTCTTGGGTTGTTGTGTTGAGGGTTTGGTAGGTGGAGTCTTGGGTTCTTGTGTAAAGGGTTTGGTAGGTTGAGACTTGGGTTGTTGTGTTGAGGGTTTGGTAGGGGGAGTCTTGGATTGTTTTATTGAGGGTTTGGTAGGTGGAGTCTTGGGTTGTTTTGTTGAGGGTTTGGCAGGTGGAGTCTTGGGTTGTTTTGTAGGTGGAGTCTTGGGTTGTTGTATTATGGATTTGGTAGGTGGAGTCTTGGATTGTTGTGTTGAATGTTTGGTTGGTTGAGTCCTGGGTTGTTGTGTCGAGGGTTTGGTAGGTGGAGTATTGAGTTGTTGTATTGAGGGTTTGGTAGGTGGAGTCGTTGGTTGTTGTGTTGAGGGTTTGGTAGGTGGAGTCTTGGGTTGTTTTGTAGGTGGAGTCTTGGGTTGTTGTATTATGGATTTGGTAGGTGTAGTCTTGGGTTGTTGTGTTGAGGGTTTGGTAGGGGGAGTCTTGGATTGTTTTATTGAGGGTTTGGTAGGTGGAGTCTTGGGTTGTTTTGTTGAGGGTTTGGTAGGTGGAGTCTTGGGTTGTTTTGTAGGTGGAGTCTTGGGTTGTTGTATTGAGGGTTTGGTAGGTGGAGTCTTGGGTTGTTGTGTTGAGGGTTTTGTAGGTGGAGTATTGAGTTGTTGTATTGAGGGTTTGGTAGGTGGAGTCTTGGGTTGTTGTATTGAGGGTTTGGTAGGTGGAGTCTTGGGTTGTTGTGTTGACGGTTTGGTAGGTGGAGTTTTGGGATGCTATGTTAAGGGTTTGGTAGGTGGAGTCTTGGGTTGTTGTATTATGGATTTGGTAGGTGGAGTCTTGGGTTGTTGTGTTGAGGGTTTGGTAGGTGGAGTCTTGGGTTCTTGTGTAAAGGGTTTGGTAGGTGGAGACTTGGGTTGTTGTGTTGACGGTTTGGTAGGTGGAGTTTTGGGATGCTATGTTAAGGGTTTGGTAGGTGGAGTCTTGGGTTGTTTGACAGGTGGAGTCTTGGGTTGTTGTGTTGAGGGTTTGGTAGGTGGAGTCTTGGGTTCTTGTGTAAAGGGTTTGGTAGGTTGAGACTTGGGTTGTTGTGTTGACGGTTTGGTAGGTGGAGTTTTGGGATGCTATGTTAAGGGTTTGGTAGGTGGAGTCTTGGGTTGTTGTATTATGGATTTGGTAGGTGGAGTCTTGGGTTGTTGTGTTGAGGGTTTGGTCGGTGGAGTCTTGGGTTCTTGTGTAAAGGGTTTGGTAGGTGGAGACTTGGGTTGTTGTGTTGACGGTTTGGTAGGTGGAGTTTTGGGATGCTATGTTAAGGGTTTGGTAGGTGGAGTCTTGGGTTGTTTGACAGGTGGAGTCTTGGGTTGTTGTATTGAGGGTTTGGTAGGTGGAGTATTGGGTTGTTGTGTTGAGGGTTTGATAGGTGGAGTCTTGGGTTGTTGTGTCGAGGGTTTGGTAGGTGGAGTCTTCGGTTGTTTTGTTGAGGGATTGGTAGGTGAAGTCTTGGGTTGTTGTGTTGAGGGTTTGGTAGGTGGAGTCTTGGGTTGTTGTGTTGAGGGTTTGGTAGGTGGAGTCGTTGGTTGTTGTGTTGAGGGTTTGGTAGGTGGAGTCTTGGGTTGTTTTGTAGGTGGAGTCTTGGGTTGTTGTATTATGGATTTGGTAGGTGGAGTCTTGGGTTGTTTTGTAGGTGGAGTCTTGGGTTGTTGTATTGAGGGTTTGGTAGGTAGAGTCTTGGGTTGTTGTGTTGAGGGTTTGGTAGGTGGAGTCTTGGGTTGTTGTGTCGAGGGTTTGGTATGTGGAGTCGTTGGTTGTTGTGTTGAGGGTTTGGTAGGTGGAGTCTTGGGTTGTTTTGTAGGTGGAGTCTTGGGTTGTTGTATTGTGGATTTGGTAGGTGGAGTCTTGGGTTGTTGTGTTGAGGGTTTGGTAGGGGGAGTCTTGGGTTGTTGTATTGAGGGTTTGGTAGGTGGAGTCTTGGGTTGTTGTGTTGAGGGTTTGGCAGGTGGAGTCTTGGGTTGTTTTGTAGGTGGAGTCTTGGGTTGTTGTATTGTGGATTTGGTAGGTGGAGTCTTGGGTTGTTGTGTTGAGGGTTTGGTAGGTGGAGTCTTGGGTTGTTGTGTCGAGGGTTTGGTAGGTGGAGTCGTTGGTTGTTGTGTTGAGGGTTTGGTAGGTGGAGTCTTGGGTTGTTTTGTAGGTGGAGTCTTGGGTTGTTGTATTATGGATTTGGTAGGTGGAGTCTTGGGTTGTTGTGTTGAGGGTTTGGTAGGGGGAGTCTTGGGTTGTTTTATTGAGGGTTTGGTAGGTGGAGTCTTGGGTTGTTGTGTTGAGGGTTTGGCAGGTGGAGTCTTGGGTTGTTTTGTAGATGGAGTCTTGGGTTGTTGTATTATGGATTTGGTAGGTGGAGTCTTGGATTGTTGTATTGAGGGTTTGGTAGGTGGAGTCTTGGGTTGTTGTGTTGAGGGTTTGGTAGGTGGAGTCTTGGGTTGTTGTGTTGAGGGTTTGGTAGGTGGAGTCTTGGGTTGTTTTGTAGGTGGAGTCTTGGGTTGTTGTATTGAGGGTTTGGTAGGTGGAGTCTTGGGTTGTTGTGTTGAGGGTTTGGCAGGTGGAGTCTTGGGTTGTTGTGTCGAGGGTTTGGTAGGTGGAGTCGTTGGTTGTTGTGTTGAGGGTTTTGTAGGTGGAGTCTTGGGTTGTTTTGTAGGTGGAGTCTTGGGTTGTTGTATTATGGATTTGGTAGGTGGAGTCTTGGGTTGTTGTGTTGAGGGTTTGGTAGGGGGAGTCTTGGGTTGTTGTATTGAGGGTTTGGTAGGTGGAGTCTTGGGTTGTTGTGTTGACGGTTTGGTAGGTGGAGTTTTGGGATGCTATGTTAAGGGTTTGGTAGGTGGAGTCTTGGGTTGTTGTATTGAGGGTTTGGTAGGTGGAGTCTTGGGTTGTTGTGTTGAGGGTTTGGTAGGGGGAGTCTTGGGTTGTTGTATTGAGGGTTTGGTAGGTGGAGTCTTGGGTTGTTGTGTTGAGGGTTTGGTAGGTGGAGTCTTGGGTTCTTGTGTAAAGGGTTTGGTAGGTTGAGACTTGGGTTGTTGTGTTGACGGTTTGGTAGGTGGAGTTTTGGGATGCTATGTTAAGGGTTTGGTAGGTGGAGTCTTGGGTTGTTGTATTATGGATTTGGTAGGTGGAGTCTTGGGTTGTTGTGTTGAGGGTTTGGTAGGTGGAGTCTTGGGTTCTTGTGTAAAGGGTTTGGTAGGTGGAGACTTGGGTTGTTGTGTTGAGGGTTTGGTAGGTGGAGTCTTGGGTTCTTGTGTAAAGGGTTTGGTAGGTTGAGACTTGGGTTGTTGTGTTGACGGTTTGGTAGGTGGAGTTTTGGGATGCTATGTTAAGGGTTTGGTAGGTGGAGTCTTGGGTTGTTGTATTATGGATTTGGTAGGTGGAGTCTTGGGTTGTTGTGTTGAGGGTTTGGTAGGTGGAGTCTTGGGTTCTTGTGTAAAGGGTTTGGTAGGTGGAGACTTGGGTTGTTGTGTTGACGGTTTGGTAGGTGGAGTTTTGGGATGCTATGTTAAGGGTTTGGTAGGTGGAGTCTTGGGTTGTTTGACAGGTGGAGTCTTGGGTTGTTGTATTGAGGGTTTGGTAGGTGGAGTATTGGGTTGTTGTGTTGAGGGTTTGGTAGGTGGAGTCTTGGGTTGTTGTGTCGAGGGTTTGGTAGGTGGAGTCTTCGGTTGTTTTGTTGAGGGATTGGTAGGTGAAGTCTTGGGTTGTTGTGTTGAGGGTTTGGTAGGTGGAGTCTTGGGTTGTTGTGTTGAGGGTTTGGTAGGTGGAGTCGTTGGTTGTTGTGTTGAGGGTTTGGTAGGTGGAGTCTTGGGTTGTTTTGTAGGTGGAGTCTTGGGTTGTTGTATTATGGATTTGGTAGGTGTAGTCTTGGGTTGTTGTGTTGAGGGTTTGGTAGGGGGAGTCTTGGATTGTTTTATTGAGGGTTTGGTAGGTGGAGTCTTGGGTTGTTTTGTTGAGGGTTTGGCAGGTGGAGTCTTGGGTTGTTTTGTAGGTGGAGTCTTGGGTTGTTGTATTATGGATTTGGTAGGTGGAGTCTTGGATTGTTGTGTTGAATGTTTGGTTGGTTGAGTCCTGGGTTGTTGTGTCGAGGGTTTGGTAGGTGGAGTATTGAGTTGTTGTATTGAGGGTTTGGTAGGTGGAGTCTTGGGTTGTTGTGTTGAGGGTTTGGTAGGTGGAGTCTTGGGTTGTTTTGTAGGTGGAGTCTTGGGTTGTTGTATTGAGGGTTTGGTAGGTGGAGTCTTGGGTTGTTGTGTTGAGGGTTTTGTAGGTGGAGTATTGAGTTGTTGTATTGAGGGTTTGGTAGGTGGAGTCTTGGGTTGTTGTATTGAGGGTTTGGTAGGTGGAGTCTTGGGTTGTTGTGTTGACGGTTTGGTAGGTGGAGTTTTGGGATGCTATGTTAAGGGTTTGGTAGGTGGAGTCTTGGGTTGTTGTATTATGGATTTGGTAGGTGGAGTCTTGGGTTGTTGTGTTGAGGGTTTGGTAGGTGGAGTCTTGGGTTCTTGTGTAAAGGGTTTGGTAGGTGGAGACTTGGGTTGTTGTGTTGACGGTTTGGTAGGTGGAGTTTTGGGATGCTATGTTAAGGGTTTGGTAGGTGGAGTCTTGGGTTGTTTGACAGGTGGAGTCTTGGGTTGTTGTGTTGAGGGTTTGGTAGGTGGAGTCTTGGGTTCTTGTGTAAAGGGTTTGGTAGGTTGAGACTTGGGTTGTTGTGTTGACGGTTTGGTAGGTGGAGTTTTGGGATGCTATGTTAAGGGTTTGGTAGGTGGAGTCTTGGGTTGTTGTATTATGGATTTGGTAGGTGGAGTCTTGGGTTGTTGTGTTGAGGGTTTGGTCGGTGGAGTCTTGGGTTCTTGTGTAAAGGGTTTGGTAGGTGGAGACTTGGGTTGTTGTGTTGACGGTTTGGTAGGTGGAGTTTTGGGATGCTATGTTAAGGGTTTGGTAGGTGGAGTCTTGGGTTGTTTGACAGGTGGAGTCTTGGGTTGTTGTATTGAGGGTTTGGTAGGTGGAGTATTGGGTTGTTGTGTTGAGGGTTTGATAGGTGGAGTCTTGGGTTGTTGTGTCGAGGGTTTGGTAGGTGGAGTCTTCGGTTGTTTTGTTGAGGGATTGGTAGGTGAAGTCTTGGGTTGTTGTGTTGAGGGTTTGGTAGGTGGAGTCTTGGGTTGTTGTGTTGAGGGTTTGGTAGGTGGAGTCGTTGGTTGTTGTGTTGAGGGTTTGGTAGGTGGAGTCTTGGGTTGTTTTGTAGGTGGAGTCTTGGGTTGTTGTATTATGGATTTGGTAGGTGGAGTCTTGGGTTGTTTTGTAGGTGGAGTCTTGGGTTGTTGTATTGAGGGTTTGGTAGGTAGAGTCTTGGGTTGTTGTGTTGAGGGTTTGGTAGGTGGAGTCTTGGGTTGTTGTGTCGAGGGTTTGGTATGTGGAGTCGTTGGTTGTTGTGTTGAGGGTTTGGTAGGTGGAGTCTTGGGTTGTTTTGTAGGTGGAGTCTTGGGTTGTTGTATTGTGGATTTGGTAGGTGGAGTCTTGGGTTGTTGTGTTGAGGGTTTGGTAGGGGGAGTCTTGGGTTGTTGTATTGAGGGTTTGGTAGGGGGAGTCTTGGGTTGTTGTGTTGAGGGTTTGGCAGGTGGAGTCTTGGGTTGTTTTGTAGGTGGAGTCTTGGGTTGTTGTATTGTGGATTTGGTAGGTGGAGTCTTGGGTTGTTGTGTTGAGGGTTTGGTAGGTGGAGTCTTGGGTTGTTGTGTCGAGGGTTTGGTAGGTGGAGTCGTTGGTTGTTGTGTTGAGGGTTTGGTAGGTGGAGTCTTGGGTTGTTTTGTAGGTGGAGTCTTGGGTTGTTGTATTATGGATTTGGTAGGTGGAGTCTTGGGTTGTTGTGTTGAGGGTTTGGTAGGGGGAGTCTTGGGTTGTTTTATTGAGGGTTTGGTAGGTGGAGTCTTGGGTTGTTGTGTTGAGGGTTTGGCAGGTGGAGTCTTGGGTTGTTTTGTAGATGGAGTCTTGGGTTGTTGTATTATGGATTTGGTAGGTGGAGTCTTGGATTGTTGTATTGAGGGTTTGGTAGGTGGAGTCTTGGGTTGTTGTGTTGAGGGTTTGGTAGGTGGAGTCTTGGGTTGTTGTGTTGAGGGTTTGGTAGGTGGAGTCTTGGGTTGTTTTGTAGGTGGAGTCTTGGGTTGTTGTATTGAGGGTTTGGTAGGTGGAGTCTTGGGTTGTTGTGTTGAGGGTTTGGCAGGTGGAGTCTTGGGTTGTTGTGTTGAGGGTTTGGTAGGTGGAGTCTTGGGTTGTTGTGTCGAGGGTTTGGTATGTGGAGTCGTTGGTTGTTGTGTTGAGGGTTTGGTAGGTGGAGTCTTGGGTTGTTTTGTAGGTGGAGTCTTGGGTTGTTGTATTGTGGATTTGGTAGGTGGAGTCTTGGGTTGTTGTGTTGAGGGTTTGGTAGGGGGAGTCTTGGGTTGTTGTATTGAGGGTTTGGTAGGTGGAGTCTTGGGTTGTTGTGTTGAGGGTTTGGCAGGTGGAGTCTTGGGTTGTTTTGTAGGTGGAGTCTTGGGTTGTTGTATTGTGGATTTGGTAGGTGGAGTCTTGGGTTGTTGTGTTGAGGGTTTGGTAGGTGGAGTCTTGGGTTGTTGTGTCGAGGGTTTGGTAGGTGGAGTCGTTGGTTGTTGTGTTGAGGGTTTGGTAGGTGGAGTCTTGGGTTGTTTTGTAGGTGGAGTCTTGGGTTGTTGTATTATGGATTTGGTAGGTGGAGTCTTGGGTTGTTGTGTTGAGGGTTTGGTAGGGCGAGTCTTGGGTTGTTTTATTGAGGGTTTGGTAGGTGGAGTCTTGGGTTGTTGTGTTGAGGGTTTGGCAGGTGGAGTCTTGGGTTGTTTTGTAGATGGAGTCTTGGGTTGTTGTATTATGGATTTGGTAGGTGGAGTCTTGGATTGTTGTATTGAGGGTTTGGTAGGTGGAGTCTTGGGTTGTTGTGTTGAGGGTTTGGTAGGTGGAGTCTTGGGTTGTTGTGTTGAGGGTTTGGTAGGTGGAGTCTTGGGTTGTTTTGTAGGTGGAGTCTTGGGTTGTTGTATTGAGGGTTTGGTAGGTGGAGTCTTGGGTTGTTGTGTTGAGGGTTTGGCAGGTGGAGTCTTGGGTTGTTGTGTCGAGGGTTTGGTAGGTGGAGTCGTTGGTTGTTGTGTTGAGGGTTTTGTAGGTGGAGTCTTGGGTTGTTTTGTAGGTGGAGTCTTGGGTTGTTGTATTATGGATTTGGTAGGTGGAGTCTTGGGTTGTTGTGTTGAGGGTTTGGTAGGGGGAGTCTTGGGTTGTTGTATTGAGGGTTTGGTAGGTGGAGTCTTGGGTTGTTGTGTTGACGGTTTGGTAGGTGGAGTTTTGGGATGCTATGTTAAGGGTTTGGTAGGTGGAGTCTTGGGTTGTTGTATTGAGGGTTTGGTAGGTGGAGTCTTGGGTTGTTGTGTTGAGGGTTTGGTAGGGGGAGTCTTGGGTTGTTGTATTGAGGGTTTGGTAGGTGGAGTCTTGGGTTGTTGTGTTGAGGGTTTGGTAGGTGGAGTCTTGGGTTCTTGTGTAAAGGGTTTGGTAGGTTGAGACTTGGGTTGTTGTGTTGACGGTTTGGTAGGTGGAGTTTTGGGATGCTATGTTAAGGGTTTGGTAGGTGGAGTCTTGGGTTGTTGTATTATGGATTTGGTAGGTGGAGTCTTGGGTTGTTGTGTTGAGGGTTTGGTAGGTGGAGTCTTGGGTTCTTGTGTAAAGGGTTTGGTAGGTGGAGACTTGGGTTGTTGTGTTGACGGTTTGGTAGGTGGAGTTTTGGGATGCTATGTTAAGGGTTTGGTAGGTGGAGTCTTGGGTTGTTTGACAGGTGGAGTCTTGGGTTGTTGTATTGAGGGTTTGGTAGGTGGAGTATTGGGTTGTTGTGTTGAGGGTTTGGTAGGTGGAGTCTTGGGTTGTTGTGTCGAGGGTTTGGTAGGTGGAGTCTTCGGTTGTTTTGTTGAGGGATTGGTAGGTGAAGTCTTGGGTTGTTGTGTTGAGGGTTTGGTAGGTGGAGTCTTGGGTTGTTGTGTTGAGGGTTTGGTAGGTGGAGTCGTTGGTTGTTGTGTTGAGGGTTTGGTAGGTGGAGTCTTGGGTTGTTTTGTAGGTGGAGTCTTGGGTTGTTGTATTGTGGATTTGGTAGGTGGAGTCTTGGGTTGTTGTGTTGAGGGTTTGGTAGGTGGAGTCTTGGGTTGTTGTGTCGAGGGTTTGGTAGGTGGAGTCGTTGGTTGTTGTGTTGAGGGTTTGGTAGGTGGAGTCTTGGGTTGTTTTGTAGATGGAGTCTTGGGTTGTTGTATTATGGATTTGGTAGGTGGAGTCTTGGGTTGTTGTGTTGAGGGTTTGGTAGGGGGAGTCTTGGGTTGTTTTATTGAGGGTTTGGTAGGTGGAGTCTTGGGTTGTTGTGTTGAGGGTTTGGCAGGTGGAGTCTTGGGTTGTTTTGTAGATGGAGTCTTGGGTTGTTGTATTATGGATTTGGTAGGTGGAGTCTTGGATTGTTGTATTGAGGGTTTGGTAGGTGGAGTCTTGGGTTGTTGTGTTGAGGGTTTGGTAGGTGGAGTCTTGGGTTGTTGTGTTGAGGGTTTGGTAGGTGGAGTCTTGGGTTGTTTTGTAGGTGGAGTCTTGGGTTGTTGTATTGAGGGTTTGGTAGGTGGAGTCTTGGGTTGTTGTGTTGAGGGTTTGGCAGGTGGAGTCTTGGGTTGTTGTGTCGAGGGTTTGGTAGGTGGAGTCGTTGGTTGTTGTGTTGAGGGTTTTGTAGGTGGAGTCTTGGGTTGTTTTGTAGGTGGAGTCTTGGGTTGTTGTATTATGGATTTGGTAGGTGGAGACTTGGGTTGTTGTGTTGAGGGTTTGGTAGGGGGAGTCTTGGGTTGTTGTATTGAGGGTTTGGTAGGTGGAGTCTTGGGTTGTTGTGTTGAGGGTTTGGTAGGTGGAGTCTTGGGTTCTTGTGTAAAGGGTTTGGTAGGTTGAGACTTGGGTTGTTGTGTTGACGGTTTGGTAGGTGGAGTTTTGGGATGCTATGTTAAGGGTTTGGTAGGTGGAGTCTTGGGTTGTTGTATTATGGATTTGGTAGGTGGAGTCTTGGGTTGTTGTGTTGAGGGTTTGGTAGGTGGAGTCTTGGGTTCTTGTGTAAAGGGTTTGGTAGGTGGAGACTTGGGTTGTTGTGTTGACGGTTTGGTAGGTGGAGTTTTGGGATGCTATGTTAAGGGTTTGGTAGGTGGAGTCTTGGGTTGTTTGACAGGTGGAGTCTTGGGTTGTTGTATTGAGGGTTTGGTAGGTGGAGTATTGGGTTGTTGTGTTGAGGGTTTGGTAGGTGGAGTCTTGGGTTGTTGTGTCGAGGGTTTGGTAGGTGGAGTCTTCGGTTGTTTTGTTGAGGGATTGGTAGGTGAAGTCTTGGGTTGTTGTGTTGAGGGTTTGGTAGGTGGAGTCTTGGGTTGTTGTGTTGAGGGTTTGGTAGGTGGAGTCGTTGGTTGTTGTGTTGAGGGTTTGGTAGGTGGAGTCTTGGGTTGTTTTGTAGGTGGAGTCTTGGGTTGTTGTATTATGGATTTGGTAGGTGTAGTCTTGGGTTGTTGTGTTGAGGGTTTGGTAGGGGGAGTCTTGGATTGTTTTATTGAGGGTTTGGTAGGTGGAGTCTTGGGTTGTTTTGTTGAGGGTTTGGCAGGTGGAGTCTTGGGTTGTTTTGTAGGTGGAGTCTTGGGTTGTTGTATTATGGATTTGGTAGGTGGAGTCTTGGATTGTTGTGTTGAATGTTTGGTTGGTTGAGTCCTGGGTTGTTGTGTCGAGGGTTTGGTAGGTGGAGTATTGAGTTGTTGTATTGAGGGTTTGGTAGGTGGAGTCTTGGGTTGTTGTGTTGAGGGTTTGGTAGGTGGAGTCTTGGGTTGTTTTGTAGGTGGAGTCTTGGGTTGTTGTATTGAGGGTTTGGTAGGTGGAGTCTTGGGTTGTTGTGTTGAGGGTTTTGTAGGTGGAGTATTGAGTTGTTGTATTGAGGGTTTGGTAGGTGGAGTCTTGGGTTGTTGTATTGAGGGTTTGGTAGGTGGAGTCTTGGGTTGTTGTGTTGACGGTTTGGTAGGTGGAGTTTTGGGATGCTATGTTAAGGGTTTGGTAGGTGGAGTCTTGGGTTGTTGTATTATGGATTTGGTAGGTGGAGTCTTGGGTTGTTGTGTTGAGGGTTTGGTAGGTGGAGTCTTGGGTTCTTGTGTAAAGGGTTTGGTAGGTGGAGACTTGGGTTGTTGTGTTGACGGTTTGGTAGGTGGAGTTTTGGGATGCTATGTTAAGGGTTTGGTAGGTGGAGTCTTGGGTTGTTTGACAGGTGGAGTCTTGGGTTGTTGTGTTGAGGGTTTGGTAGGTGGAGTCTTGGGTTCTTGTGTAAAGGGTTTGGTAGGTTGAGACTTGGGTTGTTGTGTTGACGGTTTGGTAGGTGGAGTTTTGGGATGCTATGTTAAGGGTTTGGTAGGTGGAGTCTTGGGTTGTTGTATTATGGATTTGGTAGGTGGAGTCTTGGGTTGTTGTGTTGAGGGTTTGGTCGGTGGAGTCTTGGGTTCTTGTGTAAAGGGTTTGGTAGGTGGAGACTTGGGTTGTTGTGTTGACGGTTTGGTAGGTGGAGTTTTGGGATGCTATGTTAAGGGTTTGGTAGGTGGAGTCTTGGGTTGTTTGACAGGTGGAGTCTTGGGTTGTTGTATTGAGGGTTTGGTAGGTGGAGTATTGGGTTGTTGTGTTGAGGGTTTGATAGGTGGAGTCTTGGGTTGTTGTGTCGAGGGTTTGGTAGGTGGAGTCTTCGGTTGTTTTGTTGAGGGATTGGTAGGTGAAGTCTTGGGTTGTTGTGTTGAGGGTTTGGTAGGTGGAGTCTTGGGTTGTTGTGTTGAGGGTTTGGTAGGTGGAGTCGTTGGTTGTTGTGTTGAGGGTTTGGTAGGTGGAGTCTTGGGTTGTTTTGTAGGTGGAGTCTTGGGTTGTTGTATTATGGATTTGGTAGGTGGAGTCTTGGGTTGTTGTGTTGAGGGTTTGGTAGGGGGAGTCTTGGGTTGTTTTATTGAGGGTTTGGTAGGTGGAGTCTTGGGTTGTTTTGTTGAGGGTTTGGCAGGTGGAGTCTTGGGTTGTTTTGTAGGTGGAGTCTTGGGTTGTTGTATTATGGATTTGGTAGGTGGAGTCTTGGATTGTTGTGTTGAATGTTTGGTTGGTTGAGTCCTGGGTTGTTGTGTCGAGGGTTTGGTAGGTGGAGTATTGAGTTGTTGTATTGAGGGTTTGGTAGGTGGAGTCTTGGGTTGTTGTGTTGAGGGTTTGGTAGGTGGAGTCTTGGGTTTTTTTGTAGGTGGAGTCTTGGGTTGTTGTATTGAGGGTTTGGTAGGTGGAGTCTTGGGTTGTTGTGTTGAGGGTTTTGTAGGTGGAGTATTGAGTTGTTGTATTGAGGGTTTGGTAGGTGGAGTCTTGGGTTGTTGTATTGAGGGTTTGGTAGGTGGAGTCTTGGGTTGTTGTGTTGAGGGTTTGGTAGGTGGTTTTGGGTTGTTTTGTAGGTGGAGTCTTGGGTTGTTGTATTGAGGGTTTGGTAGGTGGAGTCTTGGGTTGTTGTGTTGAGGGTTTGGTAGGTGGAGTCTTGGGTTGTTTTGTAGGTGGAGTCTTGGGTTGTTGTATTGAGGGTTTGGTAGGTGGAGTCTTGGGTTGTTGTGTTGAGGGTTTGGTAGGTGGAGTATTGAGTTGTTGTATTGAGGGTTTGGTAGTTTGGAGTCTTGGGTTGTTGTATTATGGATTTGGTAGGTGGAGTCTTGGGTTGTTGTATTGAGGGTTTGGTAGTTGGAGTCTTGGGTTGTTGTGTTGACGGTTTGGTAGGTGGAGTCTTGGGTTGTTGTGTTGAGGGTTTGGTAGGTGGAGTCTTGGGTTGTTTTGTAGGTGGTCTTGGGTTGTTGTATTGAGGGTTTGGTAGGTGGAGTCTTGGGTTGTTGTGTTGAGGGTTTGGTAGGTGGAGTCTTGGGTTGTTGCATTGAGGGTTTGGTAGGTGGAGTCGTTGGTTGTTGTGTTGAGGGTTTGGTAGGTGGAGTCTTGGGTTGTTTTGTAATTGGAGTCTTGGGTTGTTGTATTATGGATTTGGTAGGTGGAGTCTTGGGTTGTTGTGTTGACGGTTTGGTAGGGGGAGTCTTGGTTTGTTGTATTGAGGGTTTGGTAGGTGGAGTCTTGGGTTGTTGTGTTGAGGGTTTGGCAGGTGGAGTCTTGGGTTGTTTTGTAGGTGGAGTCTTGGGTTGTTGTATTATGGATTTGGTAGGTGGAGTCTTGGGTTGTTGTATTGAGGGTTTGGTAGGTGGAGTCTTGGGTTGTTGTGTTGAGGGTTTGGTAGTTGGAGTCTTGGGTTGTTGTGTCGAGGGTTTGGTAGGATGAGTCGTTGGTTGTTGTGTTGAGGGTTTGGTAGGTGGAGTCTTGGGTTGTTTTGTAGGTGGAGTCTTGGGTTTTTGTATTATGGATTTGGTAGGTGGAGTCTTGGGTTGTTGTATTGAGGAATTGGTAGGTGGAGTCTTGGGTTGTTGTGTAAAGGGTTTGGTAGGTGGAGACTTGGGTTGTTGTGTTGACGGTTTGGTAGGTGGAGTTTTGGGATGCTATGTTGAGGGTTTGGTAGGTGGAGTCTTGGGTTGTTTGACAGGTGGAGTCTTGGGTTGTTGTATTGAGGGTTTGGTAGGTGGAGTCTTGGGTTGTTGTGTTGAGGGTTTGGTAGGTGGAGTCTTGGGTTGTTTGACAGGTGGAGTCTTGGGTTGTTGTATTGAGGGTTTGGTAGGTGGAGTCTTGGGTTGTTGTGTTGGGGGTTTGGTAGGTGGAGTCTTGGGTTGTTGTGTCAAGGATTTGGTAGGTGGAGTCTTCGGTTGTTTTGTTGAGGGATTGGTAGGTGGAGTCTTGGGTTGTTGTGTTGAGGGTTTGGCAGGTGGAGTCTTTGGTTGTTATATTGAGGTTTTGGTAGGTGGAGTCTTGGGTTGTTGTGTTGAGGGTTTGGTAGGTGGAGTCTTGGGTTGTTTGACAGTTGGAGTCTTGGGTTGTTGTATTGAGGGTTTGGTAGGTGGAGTCTTGGGTTGTTGTGTTGGATGTTTGGTAGGTGGAGTCTTGGGTTGTTGTGTCGAGGGTTTGGTAGGTGGAGTCTTCGGTTGTTTTGTTGAGGGTTTGGTAGGTGGAGTCTTGGGTTGTTGTGTTGGATGTTTGGTAGGTGGAGTCTTGGGTTGTTGTGTCGAGGGTTTGGTAGGTGGAGTCTTCGGTTGTATTGTTGAGGGATTGGTAGGTGGAGTCTTGGGTTGTTGTGTTGGATGTTTGGTAGGTGGAGTCTTGGGTTGTTGTGTCGAGGGTTTGGTAGGTGGAGTCTTCGGTTGTTTTGTTGAGGGATTGGTAGGTGGAGTCTTGGGTTGTTGTGGTGAATGTTTGGTTGGTGGAGTCTTGGGTTGCTGTGTTGAGGGTTTGGTAGGTGGAGTCTTGGGTTGATGTGTTGAGGGTTTGGTAGTAAGTCTGGGTTGTTTTGTCGGTGGAGTCTTGGGTTGTTGCATTGAGGGTTTGGTAGGTGGAGTCTTGGGTTGTTGTGTTGAGGGTTTGGTAGGGTGAGTCTTGGGTTGTTGTATTGAGGGTTTGGTAGGTGGAGTCTTGGGTTGTTGTGTTGAGGGTTTGGCAGGTGGAGTCTTGGGTTGTTTTGTAGGTGGAGTCTTGGGTTGTTGTATTATGGATTTGGTAGGTGGAGTCTTGGGTTGTTGTATTGAGGGTTTGGTAGGTGGAGTCTTGGGTTGTTGTATTATGGATTTGGTAGGTGGAGACTTGGGTTGTTGTTTTGACGGTTTGGTAGGTGGAGTTTTGGGATGCTATGTTGAGGGTTTGGTAGGTGGAGTCTTGGGTTGTTGTGTTGAGGGTTTGGCAGGTGGAGTCTTTGGTTGTTATATTGAGGTTTTGGTAGGTGGAGTCTTGGGTTGTTGTGTTGAGGGTTTGGTAGGTGGAGTCTTGGGTTGTTTGACAGTTGGAGTCTTGGGTTGTTGTATTGAGGGTTTGGTAGGTGGAGTCTTGGGTTGTTGTGTTGGATGTTTGGTAGGTGGAGTCTTGGGTTGTTGTGTCGAGGGTTTGGTAGGTGGAGTCTTCGGTTGTTTTGTTGAGGGTTTGGTAGGTGGAGTCTTGGGTTGTTGTGTTGGATGTTTGGTAGGTGGAGTCTTGGGTTGTTGTGTCGAGGGTTTGGTAGGTGGAGTCTTCGGTTGTTTTGTTGAGGGATTGGTAGGTGGAGTCTTGGGTTGTTGTGTTGGATGTTTGGTAGGTGGAGTCTTGGGTTGTTGTGTCGAGGGTTTGGTAGGTGGAGTCTTCGGTTGTTTTGTTGAGGGATTGGTAGGTGGAGTCTTGGGTTGTTGTGGTGAATGTTTGGTTGGTGGAGTCTTGGGTTGCTGTGTTGAGGGTTTGGTAGGTGGAGTCTTGGGTTGATGTGTTGAGGGTTTGGTAGTAAGTCTGGGTTGTTTTGTCGGTGGAGTCTTGGGTTGTTGCATTGAGGGTTTGGTAGGTGGAGTCTTGGGTTGTTGTGTTGAGGGTTTGGTAGGGTGAGTCTTGGGTTGTTGTATTGAGGGTTTGGTAGGTGGAGTCTTGGGTTGTTGTGTTGAGGGTTTGGCAGGTGGAGTCTTGGGTTGTTTTGTAGGTGGAGTCTTGGGTTGTTGTATTATGGATTTGGTAGGTGGAGTCTTGGGTTGTTGTATTGAGGGTTTGGTAGGTGGAGTCTTGGGTTGTTGTATTATGGATTTGGTAGGTGGAGACTTGGGTTGTTGTTTTGACGGTTTGGTAGGTGGAGTTTTGGGATGCTATGTTGAGGGTTTGGTAGGTGGAGTCTTGGGTTGTTTGACAGGTGGAGTCTTGGGTTGTTGTATTGAGGGTTTGGTAGGTGGAGTCTTGGGTTGTTGTGTTGAGGGTTTGGTAGGTGGAGTCTTGGGTTGTTGTGTCGAGGGTTTGGTAGGTGGAGTCTTCGGTTGTTTTGTTGAGGGATTTGTAGGTGAAGTCTTGGGTTGTTGTGTTGAGGGTTTGGTAGGTGGAGTCTTGGGTTGTTGTGTTGAGGGTTTGGTAGGTGGAGTCTTGGGTTGTTGTGTCGAGGGTTTGGTAGGTGGAGTCGTTGGTTGTTGTGTTGAGGGTTTGGTAGGTGGAGTCTTGGGTTGTTTTGTAGGTGGAGTCTTGGGTTGTTGTATTATGGAT
The DNA here is from genome assembly GCF_057628025.1 of Oncorhynchus mykiss. Taxonomy (NCBI): domain Eukaryota; kingdom Metazoa; phylum Chordata; class Actinopteri; order Salmoniformes; family Salmonidae; genus Oncorhynchus; species Oncorhynchus mykiss. Next base: position 13,401,014 of record NC_143034.1, read on the forward strand.
TTGGTAGGTGGAGTCTTGGGTTGTTGTGTTGAGGGTTTGGTAGGGGGAGTCTTGGGTTGTTTTATTGAGGGTTTGGTAGGTGGAGTCTTGGGTTGTTGTGTTGAGGGTTTGGCAGGTGGAGTCTTGGGTTGTTTTGTAGGTGGAGTCTTGGGTTGTTGTATTGAGGGTTTGGTAGGTGGAGTCTTGGGTTGTTGTGTTGAGGGTTTGGTAGGTGGAGTATTGAGTTGTTGTATTGAGGGTTTGGTAGGTGGAGTCTTGGGTTGTAGTGTTGAGGGTTTGGTAGGTGGAGTCTTGGGTTGTTTTGTAGGTGGAGTCTTGGGTTGTTGTATTGAGGGTTTGGTAGGTGGAGTCTTGGGTTGTTGTGTTGAGGGTTTTGTAGGTGGAGTATTGAGTTGTTGTATTGAGGGTTTGGTAGGTGGAGTCTTGGGTTGTTGTATTGAGGGTTTGGTAGGTGGAGTCTTGGGTTGTTGTGTTGAGGGTTTGGTAGGTGGTTTTGGGTTGTTTTGTAGGTGGAGTCTTGGGTTGTTGTATTGAGGGTTTGGTAGGTGGAGTCTGGGGTTGTTGTGTTGAGGGTTTGGTAGGTGGAGTCTTGGGTTGTTTTGTAGGTGGAGTCTTGGGTTGTTGTATTGAGGGTTTGGTAGGTGGAGTCTTGGGTTGTTGTGTTGAGGGTTTGGTAGGTGGAGTATTGAGTTGTTGTATTGAGGGTTTGGTAGGTGGAGTCTTGGGTTGTTGTATTATGGATTTGGTAGGTGGAGTCTTGGGTTGTTGTATTGAGGGTTTGGTAGTTGGAGTCTTGGGTTGTTGTGTTGACGGTTTGGTAGGTGGAGTCTTGGGTTGTTGTGTTGAGGGTTTGGTAGGTGGAGTCTTGGGTTGTTTTGTAGGTGGTCTTGGGTTGTTGTATTGAGGGTTTGGTAGGTGGAGTCTTGGGTTGTTGTGTTGAGGGTTTGGTAGGTGGAGTCTTGGGTTGTTGTGTCGAGGGTTTGGTAGGTGGAGTCGTTGGTTGTTGTGTTGAGGGTTTGGTAGGTGGAGTCTTGGGTTGTTTTGTAGGTGGAGTCTTGGGTTGTTGTATTATGGATTTGGTAGGTGGAGTCTTGGGTTGTTGTGTTGAGGGTTTGGGAGGGGGAGTCTTGGGTTGTTTTATTGAGGGTTTGGTAGGTGGAGTCTTGGGTTGTTGTGTTGAGGGTTTGGCAGGTGGAGTCTTGGGTTGTTTTGTAGGTGGAGTCTTGGGTTGTTGTATTGAGGGTTTGGTAGGTGGAGTCTTGGGTTGTTGTGTTGAGGGTTTGGTAGGTGGAGTATTGAGTTGTTGTATTGAGGGTTTGGTCGGTGGAGTCTTGGGTTGTTGTGTTGAGGGTTTGGTAGGTGGAGTCTTGGGTTGTTTTGTAGGTGGAGTCTTGGGTTGTTGTATTGAGGGTTTGGTAGGTGGAGTCTTGGGTTGTTGTGTTGAGGGTTTTGTAGGTGGAGTATTGAGTTGTTGTATTGAGGGTTTGGTAGGTGGAGTCTTGGGTTGTTGTATTGAGGGTTTGGTAGGTGGAGTCTTGGGTTGTTGTGTTGAGGGTTTGGTAGGTGGTTTTGGGTTGTTTTGTAGGTGGAGTCTTGGGTTGTTGTATTGAGGGTTTGGTAGGTGGAGTCTGGGGTTGTTGTGTTGAGGGTTTGGTAGGTGGAGTCTTGGGTTGTTTTGTAGGTGGAGTCTTGGGTTGTTGTATTGAGGGTTTGGTAGGTGGAGTCTTGGGTTGTTGTGTTGAGGGTTTGGTAGGTGGAGTATTGAGTTGTTGTATTGAGGGTTTGGTAGGTGGAGTCTTGGGTTGTTGTATTATGGATTTGGTAGGTGGAGTCTTGGGTTGTTGTATTGAGGGTTTGGTAGTTGGAGTCTTGGGTTGTTGTGTTGACGGTTTGGTAGGTGGAGTCTTGGGTTGTTGTGTTGAGGGTTTGGTAGGTGGAGTCTTGGGTTGTTTTGTAGGTGGTCTTGGGTTGTTGTATTGAGGGTTTGGTAGGTGGAGTCTTGGGTTGTTGTGTTGAGGGTTTGGTAGGTGGAGTCTTGGGTTGTTGTGTCGAGGGTTTGGTAGGTGGAGTCGTTGGTTGTTGTGTTGAGGGTTTGGTAGGTGGAGTCTTGGGTTGTTTTGTAGGTGGAGTCTTGGGTTGTTGTATTATGGATTTGGTAGGTGGAGTCTTGGGTTGTTGTGTTGAGGGTTTGGGAGGGGGAGTCTTGGGTTGTTTTATTGAGGGTTTGGTAGGTGGAGTCTTGGGTTGTTGTGTTGAGGGTTTGGCAGGTGGAGTCTTGGGTTGTTTTGTAGGTGGAGTCTTGGGTTGTTGTATTGAGGGTTTGGTAGGTGGAGTCTTGGGTTGTTGTGTTGAGGGTTTGGTAGGTGGAGTATTGAGTTGTTGTATTGAGGGTTTGGTCGGTGGAGTCTTGGGTTGTTGTGTTGAGGGTTTGGTAGGTGGAGTCTTGGGTTGTTTTGTAGGTGGAGTCTTGGGTTGTTGTATTGAGGGTTTGGTAGGTGGAGTCTTGGGTTGTTGTGTTGAGGGTTTTGTAGGTGGAGTATTGAGTTGTTGTATTGAGGGTTTGGTAGGTGGAGTCTTGGGTTGTTGTATTGAGGGTTTGGTAGGTGGAGTCTTGGGTTGTTGTGTTGAGGGTTTGGTAGGTGGTTTTGGGTTGTTTTGTAGGTGGAGTCTTGGGTTGTTGTATTGAGGGTTTGGTAGGTGGAGTCTTGGGTTGTTGTGTTGAGGGTTTGGTAGGTGGAGTCTTGGGTTGTTTTGTAGGTGGAGTCTTGGGTTGTTGTATTGAGGGTTTGGTAGGTGGAGTCTTGGGTTGTTGTGTTGAGGGTTTGGTAGGTGGAGTATTGAGTTGTTGTATTGAGGGTTTGGTAGGTGGAGTCTTGGGTTGTTGTATTGAGGGTTTGGTAGTTGGAGTCTTGGGTTGTTGTGTTGACGGTTTGGTAGGTGGAGTCTTGGGTTGTTGTGTTGAGGGTTTGGTAGGTGGAGTCTTGGGTTGTTTTGTAGGTGGTCTTGGGTTGTTGTATTGAGGGTTTGGTAGGTGGAGTCTTGGGTTGTTGTGTTGAGGGTTTGGTAGGTGGAGTCTTGGGTTGTTGTGTTGAGGGTTTGGTAGGTGGAGTCTTGGGTTGTTTTGTAAGTGGAGTCTTGGGTTGTTGTATTATGGATTTGGTAGGTGGAGTCTTGGGTTGTTGTGTTGAGGGTTTGGTAGGGGGAGTCTTGGTTTGTTGTATTGAGGGTTTGGTAGGTGGAGTCTTGGGTTGTTGTGTTGAGGGTTTGGCAGGTGGAGTCTTGGGTTGTTTTGTAGGTGGAGTCTTGGGTTGTTGTATTATGGATTTGGTAGGTGGAGTCTTGGGTTGTTGTATTGAGGGTTTGGTAGGTGGAGTCTTGGGTTGTTGTGTTGAGGGTTTGGTAGTTGGAGTCTTGGGTTGTTGTGTCGAGGGTTTGGTAGGTGGAGTCGTTGGTTGTTGTGTTGAGGGTTTGGTAGGTGGAGTCTTGGGTTGTTTTGTAGGTGGAGTCTTGGGTTTTTGTATTATGGATTTGGTAGGTGGAGTCTTGGGTTGTTGTATTGAGGGTTTGGTAGGTGGAGTCTTGGGTTGTTGTGTAAAGGGTTTGGTAGGTGGAGTCTTGGGTTGTTTGACAGGTGGAGTCTTGGGTTGTTGTATTGAGGGTTTGGTAGGTGGAGTCTTGGGTTGTTGTGTTGAGGGTTTGGTAGGTGGAGTCTTGGGTTGTTTGACAGGTGGAGTCTTGGGTTGTTGTATTGAGGGTTTGGTAGGTGGAGTCTTGGGTTGTTGTGTTGGGGGTTTGGTAGGTGGAGTCTTGGGTTGTTGTGTCAAGGGTTTGGTAGGTGGAGTCTTCGGTTGTTTTGTTGAGGGATTGGTAGGTGGAGTCTTGGGTTGTTGTGTTGAGGGTTTGGCAGGTGGAGTCTTTGGTTGTTATATTGAGGTTTTGGTAGGTGGAGTCTTGGGTTGTTGTGTTGAGGGTTTGGTAGTTGGAGTCTTGGGTTGTTGTGTTGACGGTTTGGTAGGTGGAGTCTTGGGTTGTTGTGTTGAGGGTTTGGTAGGTGGAGTCTTGGGTTGTTTTGTAGGTGGTCTTGGGTTGTTGTATTGAGGGTTTGGTAGGTGGAGTCTTGGGTTGTTGTGTTGAGGGTTTTGTAGGTGGAGTATTGAGTTGTTGTGTCGAGGGTTTGGTAGGTGGAGTCGTTGGTTGTTGTGTTGAGGGTTTGGTAGGTGGAGTCTTGGGTTGTTTTGTAAGTGGAGTCTTGGGTTGTTGTATTATGGATTTGGTAGGTGGAGTCTTGGGTTGTTGTGTTGAGGGTTTGGTAGGGGGAGTCTTGGTTTGTTGTATTGAGGGTTTGGTAGGTGGAGTCTTGGGTTGTTGTGTTGAGGGTTTGGCAGGTGGAGTCTTGGGTTGTTGTGTCGAGGGTTTGGTAGGTGGAGTCTTCGGTTGTTTTGTTGAGGGATTTGTAGGTGAAGTCTTGGGTTGTTGTGTTGAGGGTTTGGTAGGTGGAGTCTTGGGTTGTTGTGTTGAGGGTTTGGTAGGTGGAGTCTTGGTTTGTTATATTGAGGGTTTGGTAGGTGGAGTCTTGGGTTGTTGTGTTGAGGGTTTGGCAGGTGGAGTCTTGGGTTGTTTTGTAGGTGGAGTCTTGGGTTGTTGTATTATGGATTTGGTAGGTGGAGTCTTGGGTTGTTGTATTGAGGGTTTGGTAGGTGGAGTCTTGGGTTGTTGTGTTGAGGGTTTGGTAGTTGGAGTCTTGGGTTGTTGTGTCGAGGGTTTGGTAGGTGGAGTCGTTGGTTGTTGTGTTGAGGGTTTGGTAGGTGGAGTCTTGGGTTGTTTTGTAGGTGGAGTCTTGGGTTTTTGTATTATGGATTTGGTAGGTGGAGTCTTGGGTTGTTGTATTGAGGGTTTGGTAGGTGGAGTCTTGGGTTGTTGTGTTGAGGGTTTGGTAGGTGGAGTCTTGGGTTGTTGTGTCGAGGGTTTGGTAGGTGGAGTCTTCGGTTGTTTTGTTGAGGGATTTGTAGGTGAAGTCTTGGGTTGTTGTGTTGAGGGTTTGGTAGGTGGAGTCTTGGGTTGTTGTGTTGAGGGTTTGGTAGGTGGAGTCTTGGGTTGTTGTGTCGAGGGTTTGGTAGGTGGAGTCGTTGGTTGTTGTGTTGAGGGTTTGGTAGGTGGAGTCTTGGGTTGTTTTGTAGGTGGAGTCTTGGGTTGTTGTATTATGGATTTGGTAGGTGGAGTCTTGGGTTGTTGTGTTGAGGGTTTGGTAGGGGGAGTCTTGGGTTGTTTTATTGAGGGTTTGGTAGGTGGAGTCTTGGGTTGTTGTGTTGAGGGTTTGGCAGGTGGAGTCTTGGGTTGTTTTGTAGGTGGAGTATTGGGTTGTTGTATTGAGGGTTTGGTAGGTGGAGTCTTGGGTTGTTGTGTTGAGGATTTGGTAGGTGGAGTATTGAGTTGTTGTATTGAGGGTTTGGTCGGTGGAGTCTTGGGTTGTTGTGTTGAGGGTTTGGTAGGTGGAGTCTTGGGTTGTTTTGTAGGTGGAGTCTTGGGTTGTTGTATTGAGGGTTTGGTAGGTGGAGTCTTGGGTTGTTGTGTTGAGGGTTTTGTAGGTGGAGTATTGAGTTGTTGTATTGAGGGTTTGGTAGGTGGAGTCTTGGGTTGTTGTATTGAGGGGTTGGTAGGTGGAGTCTTGGGTTGTTGTGTTGAGGGTTTGGTAGGTGGTTTTGGGTTGTTTTGTAGGTGGAGTCTTGGGTTGTTGTATTGAGGGTTTGGTAGGTGGAGTCTTGGGTTGTTGTGTTGAGGGTTTGGTAGGGGGAGTCTTGGGTTGTTTTATTGAGGGTTTGGTAGGTGGAGTCTTGGGTTGTTGTGTTGAGGGTTTGGCAGGTGGAGTCTTGGGTTGTTTTGTAGGTGGAGTCTTGGGTTGTTGTATTGAGGGTTTGGTAGGTGGAGTCTTGGGTTGTTGTGTTGAGGGTTTGGTAGGTGGAGTATTGAGTTGTTGTATTGAGGGTTTGGTCGGTGGAGTCTTGGGTTGTTGTGTTGAGGGTTTGGTAGGTGGAGTCTTGGGTTGTTTTGTAGGTGGAGTCTTGGGTTGTTGTATTGAGGGTTTGGTAGGTGGAGTCTTGGGTTGTTGTGTTGAGGGTTTTGTAGGTGGAGTATTGAGTTGTTGTATTGAGGGTTTGGTAGGTGGAGTCTTGGGTTGTTGTATTGAGGGTTTGGTAGGTGGAGTCTTGGGTTGTTGTGTTGAGGGTTTGGTAGGTGGTTTTGGGTTGTTTTGTAGGTGGAGTCTTGGGTTGTTGTATTGAGGGTTTGGTAGGTGGAGTCTTGGGTTGTTGTGTTGAGGGTTTGGTAGGTGGAGTCTTGGGTTGTTTTGTAGGTGGAGTCTTGGGTTGTTGTATTGAGGGTTTGGTAGGTGGAGTCTTGGGTTGTTGTGTTGAGGGTTTGGTAGGTGGAGTATTGAGTTGTTGTATTGAGGGTTTGGTAGGTGGAGTCTTGGGTTGTTGTATTATGGATTTGGTAGGTGGAGTCTTGGGTTGTTGTATTGAGGGTTTGGTAGTTGGAGTCTTGGGTTGTTGTGTTGACGGTTTGGTAGGTGGAGTCTTGGGTTGTTGTGTTGAGGGTTTGGTAGGTGGAGTCTTGGGTTGTTTTGTAGGTGGTCTTGGGTTGTTGTATTGAGGGTTTGGTAGGTGGAGTCTTGGGTTGTTGTGTTGAGGGTTTGGTAGGTGGAGTCTTGGGTTGTTGTGTTGAGGGTTTGGTAGGTGGAGTCTTGGGTTGTTTTGTAAGTGGAGTCTTGGGTTGTTGTATTATGGATTTGGTAGGTGGAGTCTTGGGTTGTTGTGTTGAGGGTTTGGTAGGGGGAGTCTTGGTTTGTTGTATTGAGGGTTTGGTAGGTGGAGTCTTGGGTTGTTGTGTTGAGGGTTTGGCAGGTGGAGTCTTGGGTTGTTTTGTAGGTGGAGTCTTGGGTTGTTGTATTATGGATTTGGTAGGTGGAGTCTTGGGTTGTTGTATTGAGGGTTTGGTAGGTGGAGTCTTGGGTTGTTGTGTCGAGGGTTTGGTAGGTGGAGTCGTTGGTTGTTGTGTTGAGGGTTTGGTAGGTGGAGTCTTGGGTTGTTTTGTAGGTGGAGTCTTGGGTTTTTGTATTATGGATTTGGTAGGTGGAGTCTTGGGTTGTTGTATTGAGGGTTTGGTAGGTGGAGTCTTGGGTTGTTGTGTAAAGGGTTTTGGTAGGTGGAGTCTTGGGTTGTTTGACAGGTGGAGTCTTGGGTTGTTGTATTGAGGGTTTGGTAGGTGGTTTTGGGTTGTTTTGTAGGTGGAGTCTTGGGTTGTTGTATTGAGGGTTTGGTAGGTGGAGTCTTGGGTTGTTGTGTTGAGGGTTTGGTAGGGGGAGTCTTGGGTTGTTTTATTGAGGGTTTGGTAGGTGGAGTCTTGGGTTGTTGTGTTGAGGGTTTGGCAGGTGGAGTCTTGGGTTGTTTTGTAGGTGGAGTCTTGGGTTGTTGTATTGAGGGTTTGGTAGGTGGAGTCTTGGGTTGTTGTGTTGAGGGTTTGGTAGGTGGAGTATTGAGTTGTTGTATTGAGGGTTTGGTCGGTGGAGTCTTGGGTTGTTGTGTTGAGGGTTTGGTAGGTGGAGTCTTGGGTTGTTTTGTAGGTGGAGTCTTGGGTTGTTGTATTGAGGGTTTGGTAGGTGGAGTCTTGGGTTGTTGTGTTGAGGGTTTTGTAGGTGGAGTATTGAGTTGTTGTATTGAGGGTTTGGTAGGTGGAGTCTTGGGTTGTTGTATTGAGGGTTTGGTAGGTGGAGTCTTGGGTTGTTGTGTTGAGGGTTTGGTAGGTGGTTTTGGGTTGTTTTGTAGGTGGAGTCTTGGGTTGTTGTATTGAGGGTTTGGTAGGTGGAGTCTTGGGTTGTTGTGTTGAGGGTTTGGTAGGTGGAGTCTTGGGTTGTTTTGTAGGTGGAGTCTTGGGTTGTTGTATTGAGGGTTTGGTAGGTGGAGTCTTGGGTTGTTGTGTTGAGGGTTTGGTAGGTGGAGTATTGAGTTGTTGTATTGAGGGTTTGGTAGGTGGAGTCTTGGGTTGTTGTATTATGGATTTGGTAGGTGGAGTCTTGGGTTGTTGTATTGAGGGTTTGGTAGTTGGAGTCTTGGGTTGTTGTGTTGACGGTTTGGTAGGTGGAGTCTTGGGTTGTTGTGTTGAGGGTTTGGTAGGTGGAGTCTTGGGTTGTTTTGTAGGTGGTCTTGGGTTGTTGTATTGAGGGTTTGGTAGGTGGAGTCTTGGGTTGTTGTGTTGAGGGTTTGGTAGGTGGAGTCTTGGGTTGTTGTGTTGAGGGTTTGGTAGGTGGAGTCTTGGGTTGTTTTGTAAGTGGAGTCTTGGGTTGTTGTATTATGGATTTGGTAGGTGGAGTCTTGGGTTGTTGTGTTGAGGGTTTGGTAGGGGGAGTCTTGGTTTGTTGTATTGAGGGTTTGGTAGGTGGAGTCTTGGGTTGTTGTGTTGAGGGTTTGGCAGGTGGAGTCTTGGGTTGTTTTGTAGGTGGAGTCTTGGGTTGTTGTATTATGGATTTGGTAGGTGGAGTCTTGGGTTGTTGTATTGAGGGTTTGGTAGGTGGAGTCTTGGGTTGTTGTGTCGAGGGTTTGGTAGGTGGAGTCGTTGGTTGTTGTGTTGAGGGTTTGGTAGGTGGAGTCTTGGGTTGTTTTGTAGGTGGAGTCTTGGGTTTTTGTATTATGGATTTGGTAGGTGGAGTCTTGGGTTGTTGTATTGAGGGTTTGGTAGGTGGAGTCTTGGGTTGTTGTGTAAAGGGTTTTGGTAGGTGGAGTCTTGGGTTGTTTGACAGGTGGAGTCTTGGGTTGTTGTATTGAGGGTTTGGTAGGTGGAGTCTTGGGTTGTTGTGTTGAGGGTTTGGTAGGTGGAGTCTTGGGTTGTTTGACAGGTGGAGTCTTGGGTTGTTGTATTGAGGGTTTGGTAGGTGGAGTCTTGGGTTGTTGTGTTGGGGGTTTGGTAGGTGGAGTCTTGGGTTGTTGTGTCAAGGGTTTGGTAGGTGGAGTCTTCGGTTGTTTTGTTGAGGGATTGGTAGGTGGAGTCTTGGGTTGTTGTGTTGAGGGTTTGGCAGGTGGAGTCTTTGGTTGTTATATTGAGGTTTTGGTAGGTGGAGTCTTGGGTTGTTGTGTTGAGGGTTTGGTAGTTGGAGTCTTGGGTTGTTGTGTTGACGGTTTGGTAGGTGGAGTCTTGGGTTGTTGTGTTGAGGGTTTGGTAGGTGGAGTCTTGGGTTGTTTTGTAGGTGGTCTTGGGTTGTTGTATTGAGGGTTTGGTAGGTGGAGTCTTGGGTTGTTGTGTTGAGGGTTTTGTAGGTGGAGTATTGAGTTGTTGTGTCGAGGGTTTGGTAGGTGGAGTCGTTGGTTGTTGTGTTGAGGGTTTGGTAGGTGGAGTCTTGGGTTGTTTTGTAAGTGGAGTCTTGGGTTGTTGTATTATGGATTTGGTAGGTGGAGTCTTGGGTTGTTGTGTTGAGGGTTTGGTAGGGGGAGTCTTGGTTTGTTGTATTGAGGGTTTGGTAGGTGGAGTCTTGGGTTGTTGTGTTGAGGGTTTGGCAGGTGGAGTCTTGGGTTGTTGTGTCGAGGGTTTGGTAGGTGGAGTCTTCGGTTGTTTTGTTGAGGGATTTGTAGGTGAAGTCTTGGGTTGTTGTGTTGAGGGTTTGGTAGGTGGAGTCTTGGGTTGTTGTGTTGAGGGTTTGGTAGGTGGAGTCTTGGTTTGTTATATTGAGGGTTTGGTAGGTGGAGTCTTGGGTTGTTGTGTTGAGGGTTTGGCAGGTGGAGTCTTGGGTTGTTTTGTAGGTGGAGTCTTGGGTTGTTGTATTATGGATTTGGTAGGTGGAGTCTTGGGTTGTTGTATTGAGGGTTTGGTAGGTGGAGTCTTGGGTTGTTGTGTTGAGGGTTTGGTAGTTGGAGTCTTGGGTTGTTGTGTCGAGGGTTTGGTAGGTGGAGTCGTTGGTTGTTGTGTTGAGGGTTTGGTAGGTGGAGTCTTGGGTTGTTTTGTAGGTGGAGTCTTGGGTTTTTGTATTATGGATTTGGTAGGTGGAGTCTTGGGTTGTTGTATTGAGGGTTTGGTAGGTGGAGTCTTGGGTTGTTGTGTTGAGGGTTTGGTAGGTGGAGTCTTGGGTTGTTGTGTCGAGGGTTTGGTAGGTGGAGTCTTCGGTTGTTTTGTTGAGGGATTTGTAGGTGAAGTCTTGGGTTGTTGTGTTGAGGGTTTGGTAGGTGGAGTCTTGGGTTGTTGTGTTGAGGGTTTGGTAGGTGGAGTCTTGGGTTGTTGTGTCGAGGGTTTGGTAGGTGGAGTCGTTGGTTGTTGTGTTGAGGGTTTGGTAGGTGGAGTCTTGGGTTGTTTTGTAGGTGGAGTCTTGGGTTGTTGTATTATGGATTTGGTAGGTGGAGTCTTGGGTTGTTGTGTTGAGGGTTTGGTAGGGGGAGTCTTGGGTTGTTTTATTGAGGGTTTGGTAGGTGGAGTCTTGGGTTGTTGTGTTGAGGGTTTGGCAGGTGGAGTCTTGGGTTGTTTTGTAGGTGGAGTATTGGGTTGTTGTATTGAGGGTTTGGTAGGTGGAGTCTTGGGTTGTTGTGTTGAGGGTTTGGTAGGTGGAGTATTGAGTTGTTGTATTGAGGGTTTGGTCGGTGGAGTCTTGGGTTGTTGTGTTGAGGGTTTGGTAGGTGGAGTCTTGGGTTGTTTTGTAGGTGGAGTCTTGGGTTGTTGTATTGAGGGTTTGGTAGGTGGAGTCTTGGGTTGTTGTGTTGAGGGTTTTGTAGGTGGAGTATTGAGTTGTTGTATTGAGGGTTTGGTAGGTGGAGTCTTGGGTTGTTGTATTGAGGGGTTGGTAGGTGGAGTCTTGGGTTGTTGTGTTGAGGGTTTGGTAGGTGGTTTTGGGTTGTTTTGTAGGTGGAGTCTTGGGTTGTTGTATTGAGGGTTTGGTAGGTGGAGTCTTGGGTTGTTGTGTTGAGGGTTTGGTAGGTGGAGTCTTGGATTGTTTTGTAGGTGGAGTCTTGGGTTGTTGTATTGAGGGTTTGGTAGGTGGAGTCTTGGGTTGTTGTGTTGAGGGTTTGGTAGGTGGAGTATTGAGTTGTTGTATTGAGGGTTTGGTAGGTGGAGTCTTGGGTTGTTGTATTATGGATTTGGTAGGTGGAGTCTTGGGTTGTTGTATTGAGGGTTTGGTAGTTGGAGTCTTGGGTTGTTGTGTTGACGGTTTGGTAGGTGGAGTCTTGGGTTGTTGTGTTGAGGGTTTGGTAGGTGGAGTCTTGGGTTGTTTTGTAGGTGGTCTTGGGTTGTTGTATTGAGGGTTTGGTAGGTGGAGTCTTGGGTTGTTGTGTTGAGGGTTTGGTAGGTGGAGTCTTGGGTTGTTGTGTCGAGGGTTTGGTAGGTGGAGTCGTTGGTTGTTGTGTTGAGGGTTTGGTAGGTGGAGTCTTGGGTTGTTTTGTAAGTGGAGTCTTGGGTTGTTGTATTATGGATTTGGTAGGTGGAGTCTTGGGTTGTTGTGTTGAGGGTTTGGTAGGGGGAGTCTTGGTTTGTTGTATTGAGGGTTTGGTAGGTGGAGTCTTGGGTTGTTGTGTTGAGGGTTTGGCAGGTGGAGTCTTGGGTTGTTTTGTAGGTGGAGTCTTGGGTTGTTGTATTATGGATTTGGTAGGTGGAGTCTTGGGTTGTTGTATTGAGGGTTTGGTAGGTGGAGTCTTGGGTTGTTGTGTTGAGGGTTTGGTAGTTGGAGTCTTGGGTTGTTGTGTCGAGGGTTTGGTAGGTGGAGTCTTGGGTTGTTTTGTAGGTGGAGTCTTGGGTTTTTGTATTATGGATTTGGTAGGTGGAGTCTTGGGTTGTTGTATTGAGGGTTTGGTAGGTGGAGTCTTGGGTTGTTGTGTAAAGGGTTTGGTAGGTGGAGACTTGGGTTGTTGTGTTGACGGTTTGGTAGGTGGAGTTTTGGGATGCTATGTTGAGGGTTTGGTAGGTGGAGTCTTGGGTTGTTTGACAGGTGGAGTCTTGGGTTGTTTGACAGGTGGAGTCTTGGGTTGTTGTATTGAGGGTTTGGTAGGTGGAGTCTTGGGTTGTTGTGTTGAGGGTTTGGTAGGTGGAGTCTTGGGTTGTTTGACAGGTGGAGTCTTGGGTTGTTGTATTGAGGGTTTGGTAGGTGGAGTCTTGGGTTGTTGTGTTGGGGGTTTGGTAGGTGGAGTCTTGGGTTGTTGTGTCAAGGGTTTGGTAGGTGGAGTCTTCGGTTGTTTTGTTGAGGGATTGGTAGGTGGAGTCTTGGGTTGTTGTGTTGAGGGTTTGGCAGGTGGAGTCTTTGGTTGTTATATTGAGGTTTTGGTAGGTGGAGTCTTGGGTTGTTGTGTTGAGGGTTTGGTAGTTGGAGTCTTGGGTTGTTGTGTTGACGGTTTGGTAGGTGGAGTCTTGGGTTGTTGTGTTGAGGGTTTGGTAGGTGGAGTCTTGGGTTGTTTTGTAGGTGGTCTTGGGTTGTTGTATTGAGGGTTTGGTAGGTGGAGTCTTGGGTTGTTGTGTTGAGGGTTTGGTAGGTGGAGTCTTGGGTTGTTGTGTCGAGGGTTTGGTAGGTGGAGTCGTTGGTTGTTGTGTTGAGGGTTTGGTAGGTGGAGTCTTGGGTTGTTTTGTAAGTGGAGTCTTGGGTTGTTGTATTATGGATTTGGTAGGTGGAGTCTTGGGTTGTTGTGTTGAGGGTTTGGTAGGGGGAGTCTTGGTTTGTTGTATTGAGGGTTTGGTAGGTGGAGTCTTGGGTTGTTGTGTTGAGGGTTTGGCAGGTGGAGTCTTGGGTTGTTTTGTAGGTGGAGTCTTGGGTTGTTGTATTATGGATTTGGTAGGTGGAGTCTTGGGTTGTTGTATTGAGGGTTTGGTAGGTGGAGTCTTGGGTTGTTGTGTTGAGGGTTTGGTAGTTGGAGTCTTGGGTTGTTGTGTCGAGGGTTTGGTAGGTGGAGTCGTTGGTTGTTGTGTTGAGGGTTTGGTAGGTGGAGTCTTGGGTTGTTTTGTAGGTGGAGTCTTGGGTTTTTGTATTATGGATTTGGTAGGTGGAGTCTTGGGTTGTTGTACTGAGGGTTTGGTAGGTGGAGTCTTGGGTTGTTGTGTAAAGGGTTTGGTAGGTGGAGACTTGGGTTGTTGTGTTGACGGTTTGGTAGGTGGAGTTTTGGGATGCTATGTTGAGGGTTTGGTTTGTGGAGTCTTGGGTTGTTTGACAGGTGGAGTCTTGGGCTGTTGTATTGAGGGTTTGGTAGGTGGAGTCTTGGGTTGTTGTGTTGAGGGTTTGGTAGGTGGAGTCTTGGGTTGTTTGACAGGTGGAGTCTTGGGTTGTTGTATTGAGGGTTTGGTAGGTGGAGTCTTGGGTTGTTGTGTTGGGGGTTTGGTAGGTGGAGTCTTGGGTTGTTGTGTTGAGGGTTTGGTAGGGGGAGTCTTGGTTTGTTGTATTGAGGGTTTGGTAGGTGGAGTCTTGGGTTGTTGTGTTGAGGGTTTGGCAGGTGGAGTCTTGGGTTGTTTTGTAGGTGGAGTCTTGGGTTGTTGTATTATGGATTTGGTAGGTGGAGTCTTGGGTTGTTGTATTGAGGGTTTGGTAGGTGGAGTCTTGGGTTGTTGTGTTGAGGGTTTGGTAGTTGGAGTCTTGGGTTGTTGTGTCGAGGGTTTGGTAGGTGGAGTCGTTGGTTGTTGTGTTGAGGGTTTGGTAGGTGGAGTCTTGGGTTGTTTTGTAGGTGGAGTCTTGGGTTTTTGTATTATGGATTTGGTAGGTGGAGTCTTGGGTTGTTGTATTGAGGGTTTGGTAGGTGGAGTCTTGGGTTGTTGTGTAAAGGGTTTGGTAGGTGGAGACTTGGGTTGTTGTGTTGACGGTTTGGTAGGTGGAGTTTTGGGATGCTATGTTGAGGGTTTGGTAGGTGGAGTCTTGGGTTGTTTGACAGGTGGAGTCTTGGGTTGTTTGACAGGTGGAGTCTTGGGTTGTTGTATTGAGGGTTTGGTAGGTGGAGTCTTGGGTTGTTGTGTTGAGGGTTTGGTAGGTGGAGTCTTGGGTTGTTTGACAGGTGGAGTCTTGGGTTGTTGTATTGAGGGTTTGGTAGGTGGAGTCTTGGGTTGTTGTGTTGGGGGTTTGGTAGGTGGAGTCTTGGGTTGTTGTGTCAAGGGTTTGGTAGGTGGAGTCTTCGGTTGTTTTGTTGAGGGATTGGTAGGTGGAGTCTTGGGTTGTTGTGTTGAGGGTTTGGCAGGTGGAGTCTTTGGTTGTTATATTGAGGTTTTGGTAGGTGGAGTCTTGGGTTGTTGTGTTGAGGGTTTGGTAGTTGGAGTCTTGGGTTGTTGTGTTGACGGTTTGGTAGGTGGAGTCTTGGGTTGTTGTGTTGAGGGTTTGGTAGGTGGAGTCTTGGGTTGTTTTGTAGGTGGTCTTGGGTTGTTGTATTGAGGGTTTGGTAGGTGGAGTCTTGGGTTGTTGTGTTGAGGGTTTGGTAGGTGGAGTCTTGGGTTGTTGTGTCGAGGGTTTGGTAGGTGGAGTCGTTGGTTGTTGTGTTGAGGGTTTGGTAGGTGGAGTCTTGGGTTGTTTTGTAAGTGGAGTCTTGGGTTGTTGTATTATGGATTTGGTAGGTGGAGTCTTGGGTTGTTGTGTTGAGGGTTTGGTAGGGGGAGTCTTGGTTTGTTGTATTGAGGGTTTGGTAGGTGGAGTCTTGGGTTGTTGTGTTGAGGGTTTGGCAGGTGGAGTCTTGGGTTGTTTTGTAGGTGGAGTCTTGGGTTGTTGTATTATGGATTTGGTAGGTGGAGTCTTGGGTTGTTGTATTGAGGGTTTGGTAGGTGGAGTCTTGGGTTGTTGTGTTGAGGGTTTGGTAGTTGGAGTCTTGGGTTGTTGTGTCGAGGGTTTGGTAGGTGGAGTCGTTGGTTGTTGTGTTGAGGGTTTGGTAGGTGGAGTCTTGGGTTGTTTTGTAGGTGGAGTCTTGGGTTTTTGTATTATGGATTTGGTAGGTGGAGTCTTGGGTTGTTGTATTGAGGGTTTGGTAGGTGGAGTCTTGGGTTGTTGTGTAAAGGGTTTGGTAGGTGGAGACTTGGGTTGTTGTGTTGACGGTTTGGTAGGTGGAGTTTTGGGATGCTATGTTGAGGGTTTGGTTTGTGGAGTCTTGGGTTGTTTGACAGGTGGAGTCTTGGGCTGTTGTATTGAGGGTTTGGTAGGTGGAGTCTTGGGTTGTTGTGTTGAGGGTTTGGTAGGTGGAGTCTTGGGTTGTTTGACAGGTGGAGTCTTGGGTTGTTGTATTGAGGGTTTGGTAGGTGGAGTCTTGGGTTGTTGTGTTGGGGGTTTGGTAGGTGGAGTCTTGGGTTGTTGTGTCAAGGGTTTGGTAGGTGGAGTCTTCGGTTGTTTTGTTGAGGGATTGGTAGGTGGAGTCTTGGGTTGTTGTGTTGAGGGTTTGGCAGGTGGAGTCTTTGGTTGTTATATTGAGGTTTTGGTAGGTGGAGTCTTGGGTTGTTGTGTTGAGGGTTTGGTAGGTGGAGTCTTGGGTTGTTTGACAGTTGGAGTCTTGGGTTGTTGTATTGAGGGTTTGGTAGGTGGAGTCTTGGGTTGTTGTGTTGGATGTTTGGTAGGTGGAGTCTTGGGTTGTTGTGTCGAGGGTTTGGTAGGTGGAGTCTTCGGTTGTTTTGTTGAGGGATTGGTAGGTGGAGTCTTGGGTTGTTGTGTTGGATGTTTGGTAGGTGGAGTCTTGGGTTGTTGTGTCGAGGGTTTGGTAGGTGGAGTCTTCGGTTGTTTTGTTGAGGGATTGGTAGGTGGAGTCTTGGGTTGTTGTGGTGAATGTTTGGTTGGTGGAGTCTTGGGTTGCTGTGTTGAGGGTTTGGTAGGTGGAGTCTTGGGTTGATGTGTTGAGGGTTTGGTAGGTGGAGTCTTGGGTTGTTGTGTTGAGGGTTTGGTAGGGGGAGTCTTGGGTTGATGTGTTGAGGGTTTGGTAGGTGGAGTCTTGGGTTGTTGTATTGAGGGTTTGGTAGGTGGAGTCGTGGGTTGTTGTATTGAGGGTTTGGTAGGTGGAGTTTTGGGTTGTTGTGTTGAGGGTTTGGTAGGTGGAGTCTTGGGTTGATGTGTTGAGGGTTTGGTAGTAAGTCTGGGTTGTTTTGTCGGTGGAGTCTTGGGTTGTTGCATTGAGGGTTTGGTAGGTGGAGTCTTGGGTTGTTGTGTTGAGGGTTTGGTAGGGGGAGTCTTGGGTTGTTGTATTGAGGGTTTGGTAGGTGGAGTCTTGGGTTGTTGTGTTGAGGGTTTGGCAGGTGGAGTCTTGGGTTGTTTTGTAGGTGGAGTCTTGGGTTGTTGTATTATGGATTTGGTAGGTGGAGTCTTGGGTTGTTGTATTGAGGGTTTGGTAGGTGGAGTCTTGGGTTGTTGTATTATGGATTTGGTAGGTGGAGACTTGGGTTGTTGTTTTGACGGTTTGGTAGGTGGAGTTTTGGGATGCTATGTTGAGGGTTTGGTAGGTGGAGTCTTGGGTTGTTTGACAGGTGGAGTCTTGGGTTGTTGTATTGAGGGTTTGGTAGGTGGAGTCTTGGGTTGTTGTGTTGAGGGTTTGGTAGGTGGAGTCTTGGGTTGTTGTGTCGAGGGTTTGGTAGGTGGAGTCGTTGGTTGTTGTGTTGAGGGTTTGGTAGGTGGAGTCTTGGGTTGTTTTGTAGGTGGAGTCTTGGGTTGTTGTATTATGGATTTGGAAGGTGGAGTCTTGGGTTGTTGTGTTGAGGGTTTGGTAGGGGGAGTCTTGGGTTGTTTTATTGAGGGTTTGGTAGGTGGAGTCTTGGGTTGTTGTGTTGAGGGTTTGGCAGGTGGAGTCTTGGGTTGTTTTGTAGGTGGAGTCTTGGGTTGTTGTATTATGGATTTGGTAGGTGGAGTCTTGGGTTGTTGTATTGAGGGTTTGGTAGGTGGAGTCTTGGGTTGTTGTGTTGAGGGTTTGGTAGGTGGAGTCTTGGGTTGTTGTGTTGAGGGTTTGGTAGGTGGAGTCTTGGGTTGTTGTGTTGAGGGTTTGGTAGGTGGAGTCTTGGGTTGTTGTGTCGAGGGTTTGGTAGGTGGAGTCGTTGGTTGTTGTGTTGAGGGTTTGGTAGGTGGAGTCTTGGGTTGTTTTGTAGGTGGAGTCTTGGGTTGTTGTATTATGGATTTGGTAGGTGGAGTGTTGGGTTGTTGTATTGAGGGTTTGGTAGGTGGAGTCTTGGGTTGTTGTGTAAAGGGTTTGGTAGGTGGAGACTTGGGTTGTTGTGTTGACGGTTTGGTAGGTTGAGTTTTGGGTTGTTGTGTCGAGGGTTTGGTAGGTGGAGTCGTTGGTTGTTGTGTTGAGGGTTTGGTAGGTGGAGTCTTGGGTTGTTTTGTAGGTGGAGTCTTGGGTTGTTGTATTATGGATTTGGTAGGTGGAGTGTTGGGTTGTTGTATTGAGGGTTTGGTAGGTGGAGTCTTGGGTTGTTGTGTAAAGGGTTTGGTAGGTGGAGACTTGGGTTGTTGTGTTGACGGTTTGGTAGGTTGAGTTTTGGGTTGTTGTGTCGAGGGTTTGGTAGGTGGAGTCTTGGGTTGTTGTGTTGAGGGTTTGGTAGGGGGAGTCTTGGGTTGTTGTGTTGAGGGTTTGGCAGGTGGAGTCTTGGGTTGTTTTGTAGGTGGAGTCTTGGGTTGTTGTATTGAGGGTTTGGTAGGTGGAGTCTTGGGTTGTTGTATTGAGGGTTTGGTAGGTGGAGTCTTGGGTTGTTGTGTTGAGGGTTTGGTAGGTGGAGTCTTGGGTTGTTGTGTTGAGGGTTTGGTAGGTGGAGTCTTGGGTTGTTTTGTAGGTGGAGTCTTGGGTTGTTGTATTGAGGGTTTGGTAGGTGGAGTCTTGGGTTGTTGTGTTGAGGGTTTGGTAGGTGGAGTCTTGGGTTGTTGTGTCGAGGGTTTGGTAGGTGGAGTCGTTGGTTGTTGTGTTGAGGGTTTGGTAGGTGGAGTCTTGGGTTGTTTTGTAGGTGGAGTCTTGGGTTGTTGTATTATGGATTTGGTAGGTGGAGTCTTGGGTTGTTGTGTTGAGAGTTTGGTAGGGGGAGTCTTGGGTTGTTGTATTGAGGGTTTGGTAGGTGGAGTCTTGGGTTGTTGTGTTGAGGGTTTGGCAGGTGGAGTCTTGGGTTGTTTTGTAGGTGGAGTCTTGGGTTGTTGTATTATGGATTTGGTAGGTGGAGTGTTGGGTTGTTGTATTGAGGGTTTGGTAGGTGGAGTCTTGGGTTGTTGTGTAAAGGGTTTGGTAGGTGGAGACTTGGGTTGTTGTGTTGAGGGTTTGGTAGGTGGAGTCTTGGGTTGTTGTGTCGAGGGTTTGGTAGGTGGAGTCGTTGGTTGTTGTGTTGAGTGTTTGGTAGGTGGAGTCTTGGGTTGTTTTGTAGGTGGAGTCTTGGGTTGTTGTATTATGGATTTGGTAGGTGGAGTGTTGGGTTGTTGTATTGAGGGTTTGGTAGGTGGAGTCTTGGGTTGTTGTGTAAAGGGTTTGGTAGGTGGAGACTTGGGTTGTTGTGTTGACGGTTTGGTAGGTTGAGTTTTGGGTTGTTGTGTCGAGGGTTTGGTAGGTGGAGTCGTTGGTTGTTGTGTTGAGGGTTTGGTAGGTGGAGTCTTGGGTTGTTTTGTAGGTGGAGTCTTGGGTTGTTGTATTATGGATTTGGTAGGTGGAGTGTTGGGTTGTTGTATTGAGGGTTTGGTAGGTGGAGTCTTGGGTTGTTGTGTAAAGGGTTTGGTAGGTGGAGACTTGGGTTGTTGTGTTGACGGTTTGGTAGGTTGAGTTTTGGGTTGTTGTGTCGAGGGTTTGGTAGGTGGAGTCTTGGGTTGTTGTGTTGAGGGTTTGGTAGGGGGAGTCTTGGGTTGTTGTGTTGAGGGTTTGGCAGGTGGAGTCTTGGGTTGTTTTGTAGGTGGAGTCTTGGGTTGTTGTATTGAGGGTTTGGTAGGTGGAGTCTTGGGTTGTTGTATTGAGGGTTTGGTAGGTGGAGTCTTGGGTTGTTGTGTTGAGGGTTTGGTAGGTGGAGTCTTGGGTTGTTGTGTTGAGGGTTTGGTAGGTGGAGTCTTGGGTTGTTTTGTAGGTGGAGTCTTGGGTTGTTGTATTGAGGGTTTGGTAGGTGGAGTCTTGGGTTGTTGTGTTGAGGGTTTGGTAGGTGGAGTCTTGGGTTGTTGTGTCGAGGGTTTGGTAGGTGGAGTCGTTGGTTGTTGTGTTGAGGGTTTGGTAGGTGGAGTCTTGGGTTGTTTTGTAGGTGGAGTCTTGGGTTGTTGTATTATGGATTTGGTAGGTGGAGTCTTGGGTTGTTGTGTTGAGAGTTTGGTAGGGGGAGTCTTGGGTTGTTGTATTGAGGGTTTGGTAGGTGGAGTCTTGGGTTGTTGTGTTGAGGGTTTGGCAGGTGGAGTCTTGGGTTGTTTTGTAGGTGGAGTCTTGGGTTGTTGTATTATGGATTTGGTAGGTGGAGTGTTGGGTTGTTGTATTGAGGGTTTGGTAGGTGGAGTCTTGGGTTGTTGTGTAAAGGGTTTGGTAGGTGGAGACTTGGGTTGTTGTGTTGACGGTTTGGTAGGTTGAGTTTTGGGTTGTTGTGTCGAGGGTTTGGTAGGTGGAGTCGTTGGTTGTTGTGTTGAGGGTTTGGTAGGTGGAGTCTTGGGTTGTTTTGTAGGTGGAGTCTTGGGTTGTTGTATTATGGATTTGGTAGGTGGAGTCTTGGGTTGTTGTGTTGAGGGTTTGGTAGGGGGAGTCTTGGGTTGTTGTGTTGAGGGTTTGGCAGGTGGAGTCTTGGGTTGTTTTGTAGGTGGAGTCTTGGGTTGTTGTATTATGGATTTGGTAGGTGGAGTCTTGGGTTGTTGTATTGAGGGTTTGGTAGGTGGAGTCTTGGGTTGTTGTGTTGAGGGTTTGGTAGGTGGAGTCTTGGGTTGTTGTGTCGAGGGTTTGGTAGGTGGAGTCGTTGGTTGTTGTGTTGAGGGTTTGGTAGGTGGAGTCTTGGGTTATTTTGTAAGTGGAGTCTTGGGTTGTTGTATTATGGATTTGGTAGGTGGAGTCTTGGGTTGTTGTGTTGAGGGTTTGGTAGGGGGAGTCTTGGTTTGTTGTATTGAGGGTTTGGTAGGTGGAGTCTTGGGTTGTTGTGTTGAGGGTTTGGCAGGTGGAGTCTTGGGTTGTTTTGTAGGTGGAGTCTTGGGTTGTTGTATTATGGATTTGGTAGGTGGAGTCTTGGGTTGTTGTATTGAGGGTTTGGTAGGTGGAGTCTTGGGTTGTTGTGTTGAGGGTTTGGTAGTTGGAGTCTTGGGTTGTTGTGTCGAGGGTTTGGTAGGTGGAGTCGTTGGTTGTTGTGTTGAGGGTTTGGTAGGTGGAGTCTTGGGTTGTTTTGTAGGTGGAGTCTTGGGTTTTTGTATTATGGATTTGGTAGGTGGAGTCTTGGGTTGTTGTATTGAGGGTTTGGTAGGTGGAGTCTTGGGTTGTTGTGTAAAGGGTTTGGTAGGTGGAGACTTGGGTTGTTGTGTTGAGGGTTTGGTAGGTGGAGTTTTGGGATGCTATGTTGAGGGTTTGGTAGGTGGAGTCTTGGGTTGTTTGACAGGTGGAGTCTTGGGTTGTTGTATTGAGGGTTTGGTAGGTGGAGTCTTGGGTTGTTGTGTTGAGGGTTTGGTAGGTGGAGTCTTGGGTTGTTTGACAGGTGGAGTCTTGGGTTGTTGTATTGAGGGTTTGGTAGGTGGAGTCTTGGGTTGTTGTGTTGGGGGTTTGGTAGGTGGAGTCTTGGGTTGTTGTGTCAAGGGTTTGGTAGGTGGAGTCTTCGGTTGTTTTGTTGAGGGATTGGTAGGTGGAGTCTTGGGTTGTTGTGTTGAGGGTTTGGCAGGTGGAGTCTTTGGTTGTTATATTGAGGTTTTGGTAGGTGGAGTCTTGGGTTGTTGTGTTGAGGGTTTGGTAGGTGGAGTCTTGGGTTGTTTGACAGTTGGAGTCTTGGGTTGTTGTATTGAGGGTTTGGTAGGTGGAGTCTTGGGTTGTTGTGTTGGATGTTTGGTAGGTGGAGTCTTGGGTTGTTGTGTCGAGGGTTTGGTAGGTGGAGTCTTCGGTTGTTTTGTTGAGGGTTTGGTAGGTGGAGTCTTGGGTTGTTGTGTTGGATGTTTGGTAGGTGGAGTCTTGGGTTGTTGTGTCGAGGGTTTGGTAGGTGGAGTCTTCGGTTGTTTTGTTGAGGGATTGGTAGGTGGAGTCTTGGGTTGTTGTGTTGGATGTTTGGTAGGTGGAGTCTTGGGTTGTTGTGTCGAGGGTTTGGTAGGTGGAGTCTTCGGTTGTTTTGTTGAGGGATTGGTAGGTGGAGTCGTTGGTTGTTGTGTTGAGGGTTTGGTAGGTGGAGTCTTGGGTTGCTGTGTTGAGGGTTTGGTAGGTGGAGTCTTGGGTTGATGTGTTGAGGGTTTGGTAGTAAGTCTGGGTTGTTTTGTCGGTGGAGTCTTGGGTTGTTGCATTGAGGGTTTGGTAGGTGGAGTCTTGGGTTGTTGTGTTGAATGTTTGGTTGGTGGAGTCTTGGGTTGTTGTGTCGAGGGTTTGGTAGGTGGAGTCTTGGGTTGTTGTGTAGAGGGTTTGGTAGGTGGAGTCTTGGGTTGTTGTGTTGAGGGTTTGGTAGGTGGAGTCTTGGGTTGTTGTGTCGAGGGTTTGGTAGGTGGAGTCGTTGGTTGTTGTGTTGAGGGTTTGGTAGGTGGAGTCTTGGGTTGTTTTGTAGGTGGAGTCTTGGGTTGTTGTATTATGGATTTGGTAGGTGGAGTCTTGGGTTGTTGTATTGAGGGTTTGGTAGGTGGAGTCTTGGGCTGTTGTGTTGAGGGTTTGGTAGGTGGAGTCTTGGGTTGTTGTGTTGAGGGTTTGGTAGGTGGAGTCTTGGGTTGTTTTGTAGGTGGAGCCTTGGGTTGTTGTATTATGGATTTGGTAGGTGGAGTCTTGGGTTGTTGTGTTGAGGGTTTGGTAGGTAGAGTCTTGGGTTGTTGTGTTGAGGGTTTGGTAGGTGGAGTCTTCGGTTGTTTTGTTGAGGGTTTGGTAGGTGGAGTCTTGGGTTGTTGTGTTGGATGTTTGGTAGGTGGAGTCTTGGGTTGTTGTGTCGAGGGTTTGGTAGGTGGAGTCTTCGGTTGTTTTGTTGAGGGATTGGTAGGTGGAGTCTTGGGTTGTTGTGTTGGATGTTTGGTAGGTGGAGTCTTGGGTTGTTGTGTCGAGGGTTTGGTAGGTGGAGTCTTCGGTTGTTTTGTTGAGGGATTGGTAGGTGGAGTCTTGGGTTGTTGTGGTGAATGTTTGGTTGGTGGAGTCTTGGGTTGTTGTGTTGAGGGTTTGGTAGGTGGAGTCTTGGGTTGATGTGTTGAGGGTTTGGTAGTAAGTCTGGGTTGTTTTGTCGGTGGAGTCTTGGGTTGTTGCATTGAGGGTTTGGTAGGTGGAGTCTTGGGTTGTTGTGTTGAATGTTTGGTTGGTGGAGTCTTGGGTTGTTGTGTCGAGGGTTTGGTAGGTGGAGTTTTGGGATGCTATGTTGAGGGTTTGGTAGGTGGAGTCTTGGGTTGTTTGACAGGTGGAGTCTTGGGTTGTTGTATTGAGGGTTTGGTAGGTGGAGTCTTGGGTTGTTGTGTTGAGGGTTTGGTAGGTGGAGTCTTGGGTTGTTGTATTGAGGGTTTGGTAGGTGGAGTCGTGGGTTGTTGTATTGAGGGTTTGGTAGGTGGAGTCTTGGGTTGTTGTGTTGAGGGTTTGGTAGGTGGAGTCTTGGGTTGATGTGTTGAGGGTTTGGTAGTAAGTCTGGGTTGTTTTGTCGGTGGAGTCTTGGGTTGTTGCATTGAGGGTTTGGTAGGTGGAGTCTTGGGTTGTTGTGTTGAGGGTTTGGTAGGGGGAGTCTTGGGTTGTTGTATTGAGGGTTTGGTAGGTGGAGTCTTGGGTTGTTGTGTTGAGGGTTTGGCAGGTGGAGTCTTGGGTTGTTTTGTAGGTGGAGTCTTGGG
Organism: Oncorhynchus mykiss; assembly: GCF_057628025.1. Lineage (NCBI taxonomy): Eukaryota > Metazoa > Chordata > Actinopteri > Salmoniformes > Salmonidae > Oncorhynchus > Oncorhynchus mykiss. The sequence goes on from NC_143034.1 coordinate 13,423,860, forward strand.
TTGTTGTATTATGGATTTGGTAGGTGGAGTCTTGGGTTGTTGTATTGAGGGTTTGGTAGGTGGAGTCTTGGGTTGTTGTATTATGGATTTGGTAGGTGGAGACTTGGGTTGTTGTTTTGACGGTTTGGTAGGTGGAGTTTTGGGATGCTATGTTGAGGGTTTGGTAGGTGGAGTCTTGGGTTGTTTGACAGGTGGAGTCTTGGGTTGTTGTATTGAGGGTTTGGTAGGTGGAGTCTTGGGTTGTTGTGTTGAGGGTTTGGTAGGTGGAGTCTTGGGTTGTTGTGTCGAGGGTTTGGTAGGTGGAGTCGTTGGTTGTTGTGTTGAGGGTTTGGTAGGTGGAGTCTTGGGTTGTTTTGTAGGTGGAGTCTTGGGTTGTTGTATTATGGATTTGGAAGGTGGAGTCTTGGGTTGTTGTGTTGAGGGTTTGGTAGGTGGAGTCTTGGGTTGTTGTGTTGAGGGTTTGGCAGGTGGAGTCTTGGGTTGTTTTGTAGGTGGAGTCTTGGGTTGTTGTATTATGGATTTGGTAGGTGGAGTCTTGGGTTGTTGTATTGAGGGTTTGGTAGGTGGAGTCTTGGGTTGTTGTGTTGAGGGTTTGGTAGGTGGAGTCTTGGGTTGTTGTGTTGAGGGTTTGGTAGGTGGAGTCTTGGGTTGTTGTGTTGAGGGTTTGGTAGGTGGAGTCTTGGGTTGTTGTGTCGAGGGTTTGGTAGGTGGAGTCGTTGGTTGTTGTGTTGAGTGTTTGGTAGGTGGAGTCTTGGGTTGTTTTGTAGGTGGAGTCTTGGGTTGTTGTATTATGGATTTGGTAGGTGGAGTGTTGGGTTGTTGTATTGAGGGTTTGGTAGGTGGAGTCTTGGGTTGTTGTGTAAAGGGTTTGGTAGGTGGAGACTTGGGTTGTTGTGTTGACGGTTTGGTAGGTTGAGTTTTGGGTTGTTGTGTCGAGGGTTTGGTAGGTGGAGTCGTTGGTTGTTGTGTTGAGGGTTTGGTAGGTGGAGTCTTGGGTTGTTTTGTAGGTGGAGTCTTGGGTTGTTGTATTATGGATTTGGTAGGTGGAGTGTTGGGTTGTTGTATTGAGGGTTTGGTAGGTGGAGTCTTGGGTTGTTGTGTAAAGGGTTTGGTAGGTGGAGACTTGGGTTGTTGTGTTGACGGTTTGGTAGGTTGAGTTTTGGGTTGTTGTGTCGAGGGTTTGGTAGGTGGAGTCTTGGGTTGTTGTGTTGAGGGTTTGGTAGGGGGAGTCTTGGGTTGTTGTGTTGAGGGTTTGGCAGGTGGAGTCTTGGGTTGTTTTGTAGGTGGAGTCTTGGGTTGTTGTATTGAGGGTTTGGTAGGTGGAGTCTTGGGTTGTTGTATTGAGGGTTTGGTAGGTGGAGTCTTGGGTTGTTGTGTTGAGGGTTTGGTAGGTGGAGTCTTGGGTTGTTGTGTTGAGGGTTTGGTAGGTGGAGTCTTGGGTTGTTGTATTGAGGGTTTGGTAGGTGGAGTCTTGGGTTGTTGTGTTGAGGGTTTGGTAGGTGGAGTCTTGGGTTGTTGTGTCGAGGGTTTGGTAGGTGGAGTCGTTGGTTGTTGTGTTGAGGGTTTGGTAGGTGGAGTCTTGGGTTGTTTTGTAGGTGGAGTCTTGGGTTGTTGTATTATGGATTTGGTAGGTGGAGTCTTGGGTTGTTGTGTTGAGAGTTTGGTAGGGGGAGTCTTGGGTTGTTGTATTGAGGGTTTGGTAGGTGGAGTCTTGGGTTGTTGTGTTGAGGGTTTGGCAGGTGGAGTCTTGGGTTGTTTTGTAGGTGGAGTCTTGGGTTGTTGTATTATGGATTTGGTAGGTGGAGTGTTGGGTTGTTGTATTGAGGGTTTGGTAGGTGGAGTCTTGGGTTGTTGTGTAAAGGGTTTGGTAGGTGGAGACTTGGGTTGTTGTGTTGAGGGTTTGGTAGGTGGAGTCTTGGGTTGTTGTGTCGAGGGTTTGGTAGGTGGAGTCGTTGGTTGTTGTGTTGAGTGTTTGGTAGGTGGAGTCTTGGGTTGTTTTGTAGGTGGAGTCTTGGGTTGTTGTATTATGGATTTGGTAGGTGGAGTGTTGGGTTGTTGTATTGAGGGTTTGGTAGGTGGAGTCTTGGGTTGTTGTGTAAAGGGTTTGGTAGGTGGAGACTTGGGTTGTTGTGTTGACGGTTTGGTAGGTTGAGTTTTGGGTTGTTGTGTCGAGGGTTTGGTAGGTGGAGTCGTTGGTTGTTGTGTTGAGGGTTTGGTAGGTGGAGTCTTGGGTTGTTTTGTAGGTGGAGTCTTGGGTTGTTGTATTATGGATTTGGTAGGTGGAGTGTTGGGTTGTTGTATTGAGGGTTTGGTAGGTGGAGTCTTGGGTTGTTGTGTAAAGGGTTTGGTAGGTGGAGACTTGGGTTGTTGTGTTGACGGTTTGGTAGGTTGAGTTTTGGGTTGTTGTGTCGAGGGTTTGGTAGGTGGAGTCTTGGGTTGTTGTGTTGAGGGTTTGGTAGGGGGAGTCTTGGGTTGTTGTGTTGAGGGTTTGGCAGGTGGAGTCTTGGGTTGTTTTGTAGGTGGAGTCTTGGGTTGTTGTATTGAGGGTTTGGTAGGTGGAGTCTTGGGTTGTTGTATTGAGGGTTTGGTAGGTGGAGTCTTGGGTTGTTGTGTTGAGGGTTTGGTAGGTGGAGTCTTGGGTTGTTGTGTTGAGGGTTTGGTAGGTGGAGTCTTGGGTTGTTTTGTAGGTGGAGTCTTGGGTTGTTGTATTGAGGGTTTGGTAGGTGGAGTCTTGGGTTGTTGTGTTGAGGGTTTGGTAGGTGGAGTCTTGTGTTGTTGTGTCGAGGGTTTGGTAGGTGGAGTCGTTGGTTGTTGTGTTGAGGGTTTGGTAGGTGGAGTCTTGGGTTGTTTTGTAGGTGGAGTCTTGGGTTGTTGTATTATGGATTTGGTAGGTGGAGTCTTGGGTTGTTGTGTTGAGAGTTTGGTAGGGGGAGTCTTGGGTTGTTGTATTGAGGGTTTGGTAGGTGGAGTCTTGGGTTGTTGTGTTGAGGGTTTGGCAGGTGGAGTCTTGGGTTGTTTTGTAGGTGGAGTCTTGGGTTGTTGTATTATGGATTTGGTAGGTGGAGTGTTGGGTTGTTGTATTGAGGGTTTGGTAGGTGGAGTCTTGGGTTGTTGTGTAAAGGGTTTGGTAGGTGGAGACTTGGGTTGTTGTGTTGACGGTTTGGTAGGTTGAGTTTTGGGTTGTTGTGTCGAGGGTTTGGTAGGTGGAGTCGTTGGTTGTTGTGTTGAGGGTTTGGTAGGTGGAGTCTTGGGTTGTTTTGTAGGTGGAGTCTTGGGTTGTTGTATTATGGATTTGGTAGGTGGAGTCTTGGGTTGTTGTGTTGAGGGTTTGGTAGGGGGAGTCTTGGGTTGTTGTGTTGAGGGTTTGGCAGGTGGAGTCTTGGGTTGTTTTGTAGGTGGAGTCTTGGGTTGTTGTATTATGGATTTGGTAGGTGGAGTCTTGGGTTGTTGTATTGAGGGTTTGGTAGGTGGAGTCTTGGGTTGTTGTGTTGAGGGTTTGGTAGGTGGAGTCTTGGGTTGTTGTGTCGAGGGTTTGGTAGGTGGAGTCGTTGGTTGTTGTGTTGAGGGTTTGGTAGGTGGAGTCTTGGGTTATTTTGTAAGTGGAGTCTTGGGTTGTTGTATTATGGATTTGGTAGGTGGAGTCTTGGGTTGTTGTGTTGAGGGTTTGGTAGGGGGAGTCTTGGTTTGTTGTATTGAGGGTTTGGTAGGTGGAGTCTTGGGTTGTTGTGTTGAGGGTTTGGCAGGTGGAGTCTTGGGTTGTTTTGTAGGTGGAGTCTTGGGTTGTTGTATTATGGATTTGGTAGGTGGAGTCTTGGGTTGTTGTATTGAGGGTTTGGTAGGTGGAGTCTTGGGTTGTTGTGTTGAGGGTTTGGTAGTTGGAGTCTTGGGTTGTTGTGTCGAGGGTTTGGTAGGTGGAGTCGTTGGTTGTTGTGTTGAGGGTTTGGTAGGTGGAGTCTTGGGTTGTTTTGTAGGTGGAGTCTTGGGTTTTTGTATTATGGATTTGGTAGGTGGAGTCTTGGGTTGTTGTATTGAGGGTTTGGTAGGTGGAGTCTTGGGTTGTTGTGTAAAGGGTTTGGTAGGTGGAGACTTGGGTTGTTGTGTTGAGGGTTTGGTAGGTGGAGTTTTGGGATGCTATGTTGAGGGTTTGGTAGGTGGAGTCTTGGGTTGTTTGACAGGTGGAGTCTTGGGTTGTTGTATTGAGGGTTTGGTAGGTGGAGTCTTGGGTTGTTGTGTTGAGGGTTTGGTAGGTGGAGTCTTGGGTTGTTTGACAGGTGGAGTCTTGGGTTGTTGTATTGAGGGTTTGGTAGGTGGAGTCTTGGGTTGTTGTGTTGGGGGTTTGGTAGGTGGAGTCTTGGGTTGTTGTGTCAAGGGTTTGGTAGGTGGAGTCTTCGGTTGTTTTGTTGAGGGATTGGTAGGTGGAGTCTTGGGTTGTTGTGTTGAGGGTTTGGCAGGTGGAGTCTTTGGTTGTTATATTGAGGTTTTGGTAGGTGGAGTCTTGGGTTGTTGTGTTGAGGGTTTGGTAGGTGGAGTCTTGGGTTGTTTGACAGTTGGAGTCTTGGGTTGTTGTATTGAGGGTTTGGTAGGTGGAGTCTTGGGTTGTTGTGTTGGATGTTTGGTAGGTGGAGTCTTGGGTTGTTGTGTCGAGGGTTTGGTAGGTGGAGTCTTCGGTTGTTTTGTTGAGGGTTTGGTAGGTGGAGTCTTGGGTTGTTGTGTTGGATGTTTGGTAGGTGGAGTCTTGGGTTGTTGTGTCGAGGGTTTGGTAGGTGGAGTCTTCGGTTGTTTTGTTGAGGGATTGGTAGGTGGAGTCTTGGGTTGTTGTGTTGGATGTTTGGTAGGTGGAGTCTTGGGTTGTTGTGTCGAGGGTTTGGTAGGTGGAGTCTTCGGTTGTTTTGTTGAGGGATTGGTAGGTGGAGTCGTTGGTTGTTGTGTTGAGGGTTTGGTAGGTGGAGTCTTGGGTTGCTGTGTTGAGGGTTTGGTAGGTGGAGTCTTGGGTTGATGTGTTGAGGGTTTGGTAGTAAGTCTGGGTTGTTTTGTCGGTGGAGTCTTGGGTTGTTGCATTGAGGGTTTGGTCGGTGGAGTCTTGGGTTGTTGTGTTGAATGTTTGGTTGGTGGAGTCTTGGGTTGTTGTGTCGAGGGTTTGGTAGGTGGAGTCTTGGGTTGTTGTGTAGAGGGTTTGGTAGGTGGAGTCTTGGGTTGTTGTGTTGAGGGTTTGGTAGGTGGAGTCTTGGGTTGTTGTGTCGAGGGTTTGGTAGGTGGAGTCGTTGGTTGTTGTGTTGAGGGTTTGGTAGGTGGAGTCTTGGGTTGTTTTGTAGGTGGAGTCTTGGGTTGTTGTATTATGGATTTGGTAGGTGGAGTCTTGGGTTGTTGTATTGAGGGTTTGGTAGGTGGAGTCTTGGGCTGTTGTGTTGAGGGTTTGGTAGGTGGAGTCTTGGGTTGTTGTGTTGAGGGTTTGGTAGGTGGAGTCTTGGGTTGTTTTGTAGGTGGAGCCTTGGGTTGTTGTATTATGGATTTGGTAGGTGGAGTCTTGGGTTGTTGTGTTGAGGGTTTGGTAGGTAGAGTCTTGGGTTGTTGTGTTGAGGGTTTGGTAGGTGGAGTCTTCGGTTGTTTTGTTGAGGGTTTGGTAGGTGGAGTCTTGGGTTGTTGTGTTGGATGTTTGGTAGGTGGAGTCTTGGGTTGTTGTGTCGAGGGTTTGGTAGGTGGAGTCTTCGGTTGTTTTGTTGAGGGATTGGTAGGTGGAGTCTTGGGTTGTTGTGTTGGATGTTTGGTAGGTGGAGTCTTGGGTTGTTGTGTCGAGGGTTTGGTAGGTGGAGTCTTCGGTTGTTTTGTTGAGGGATTGGTAGGTGGAGTCTTGGGTTGTTGTGGTGAATGTTTGGTTGGTGGAGTCTTGGGTTGTTGTGTTGAGGGTTTGGTAGGTGGAGTCTTGGGTTGATGTGTTGAGGGTTTGGTAGTAAGTCTGGGTTGTTTTGTCGGTGGAGTCTTGGGTTGTTGCATTGAGGGTTTGGTAGGTGGAGTCTTGGGTTGTTGTGTTGAATGTTTGGTTGGTGGAGTCTTGGGTTGTTGTGTCGAGGGTTTGGTAGGTGGAGTTTTGGGATGCTATGTTGAGGGTTTGGTAGGTGGAGTCTTGGGTTGTTTGACAGGTGGAGTCTTGGGTTGTTGTATTGAGGGTTTGGTAGGTGGAGTCTTGGGTTGTTGTGTTGAGGGTTTGGTAGGTGGAGTCTTGGGTTGTTTGACAGGTGGAGTCTTGGGTTGTTGTATTGAGGGTTTGGTAGGTGGAGTCTTGGGTTGTTGTGTTGGGGGTTTGGTAGGTGGAGTCTTGGGTTGTTGTGTCAAGGGTTTGGTAGGTGGAGTCTTCGGTTGTTTTGTTGAGGGATTGGTAGGTGGAGTCTTGGGTTGTTGTGTTGAGGGTTTGGCAGGTGGAGTCTTTGGTTGTTATATTGAGGTTTTGGTAGGTGGAGTCTTGGGTTGTTGTGTTGAGGGTTTGGTAGGTGGAGTCTTGGGTTGTTTGACAGTTGGAGTCTTGAGTTGTTGTATTGAGGGTTTGGTAGGTGGAGTCTTGGGTTGTTGTGTTGGATGTTTGGTAGGTGGAGTCTTGGGTTGTTGTGTCGAGGGTTTGGTAGGTGGAGTCTTCGGTTGTTTTGTTGAGGGTTTGGTAGGTGGAGTCTTGGGTTGTTGTGTTGGATGTTTGGTAGGTGGAGTCTTGGGTTGTTGTGTCGAGGGTTTGGTAGGTGGAGTCTTCGGTTGTTTTGTTGAGGGATTGGTAGGTGGAGTCTTGGGTTGTTGTGTTGGATGTTTGGTAGGTGGAGTCTTGGGTTGTTGTGTCGAGGGTTTGGTAGGTGGAGTCTTCGGTTGTTTTGTTGAGGGATTGGTAGGTGGAGTCGTTGGTTGTTGTGTTGAGGGTTTGGTAGGTGGAGTCTTGGGTTGCTGTGTTGAGGGTTTGGTAGGTGGAGTCTTGGGTTGATGTGTTGAGGGTTTGGTAGTAAGTCTGGGTTGTTTTGTCGGTGGAGTCTTGGGTTGTTGCATTGAGGGTTTGGTAGGTGGAGTCTTGGGTTGTTGTGTTGAATGTTTGGTTGGTGGAGTCTTGGGTTGTTGTGTCGAGGGTTTGGTAGGTGGAGTCTTGGGTTGTTGTGTAGAGGGTTTGGTAGGTGGAGTCTTGGGTTGTTGTGTTGAGGGTTTGGTAGGTGGAGTCTTGGGTTGTTGTGTCGAGGGTTTGGTAGGTGGAGTCGTTGGTTGTTGTGTTGAGGGTTTGGTAGGTGGAGTCTTGGGTTGTTTTGTAGGTGGAGTCTTGGGTTGTTGTATTATGGATTTGGTAGGTGGAGTCTTGGGTTGTTGTATTGAGGGTTTGGTAGGTGGAGTCTTGGGCTGTTGTGTTGAGGGTTTGGTAGGTGGAGTCTTGGGTTGTTGTGTTGAGGGTTTGGTAGGTGGAGTCTTGGGTTGTTTTGTAGGTGGAGCCTTGGGTTGTTGTATTATGGATTTGGTAGGTGGAGTCTTGGGTTGTTGTGTTGAGGGTTTGGTAGGTAGAGTCTTGGGTTGTTGTGTTGAGGGTTTGGTAGGTGGAGTCTTCGGTTGTTTTGTTGAGGGTTTGGTAGGTGGAGTCTTGGGTTGTTGTGTTGGATGTTTGGTAGGTGGAGTCTTGGGTTGTTGTGTCGAGGGTTTGGTAGGTGGAGTCTTCGGTTGTTTTGTTGAGGGATTGGTAGGTGGAGTCTTGGGTTGTTGTGTTGGATGTTTGGTAGGTGGAGTCTTGGGTTGTTGTGTCGAGGGTTTGGTAGGTGGAGTCTTCGGTTGTTTTGTTGAGGGATTGGTAGGTGGAGTCTTGGGTTGTTGTGGTGAATGTTTGGTTGGTGGAGTCTTGGGTTGTTGTGTTGAGGGTTTGGTAGGTGGAGTCTTGGGTTGATGTGTTGAGGGTTTGGTAGTAAGTCTGGGTTGTTTTGTCGGTGGAGTCTTGGGTTGTTGCATTGAGGGTTTGGTAGGTGGAGTCTTGGGTTGTTGTGTTGAATGTTTGGTTGGTGGAGTCTTGGGTTGTTGTGTCGAGGGTTTGGTAGGTGGAGTCTTGGGTTGTTGTGTAGAGGGTTTGGTAGGTGGAGTCTTGGGTTGTTGTGTTGAGGGTTTGGTAGGTGGAGTCTTGGGTTGTTGTGTCGAGGGTTTGGTAGGTGGAGTCTTGGGTTGTTGTGTAGAGGGTTTTGTAGGTGGAGTCTTGGGTTGTTGTATTATGGATTTGGTAGGTGGAGTCTTGGGTTGTTGTGTTGAGGGTTTGGTAGGGGGAGTCTTGGGTTGTTGTATTGAGGGTTTGGTAGGTGCAGTCTTGGGTTGTTGTGTTGAGGGTTTGGCAGGTGCAGTCTTGGGTTGTTTTGTAGGTGGAGTCTTGGGTTGTTGTATTATGGATTTGGTAGGTGGAGTCTTGGGTTGTTGTGTTGAGGGTTTGGTAGGTAGAGTCTTGGGTTGTTGTGTTGAGGGTTTGGTAGGTGGAGTCTTGGGTTGTTGTGTCGAGGGTTTGGTAGGTGGAGTCGTTGGTTGTTGTGTTGAGGGTTTGGTAGGTGGAGTCTTGGGTTGTTTTGTAGGCGGAGTCTTGGGTTGTTGTATTATGGATTTGGTAGGTGGAGTCTTGGGTTGTTGTGTTGAGGGTTTGGTAGGGGGAGTCTTGGGTTGTTGTATTGAGGGTTTGGTAGGTGGAGTCTTGGGTTGTTGTATTGAGGGTTTGGTAGGTGGAGTCTTGGGTTGTTGTGTTGAGGGTTTGGTAGGTGGAGTCTTGGGTTGTTGTGTCGAGGGTTTGGTAGGTGGAGTCTTGGGTTGTTGTGTTGAGGGTTTGGTAGGTGGAGTCTTGGGTTTATGTGTTGAGGGTTTGGTAGTAAGTCTGGGTTGTTTTGTCGGTGGAGTCTTGGGTTGTTGCATTGAGGGTTTGGTAGGTGGAGTCTTGGGTTGTTGTGTTGAATGTTTGGTTGGTGGAGTCTTGGGTTGTTGTGTCGAGGGTTTGGTAGGTGGAGTCTTGGGTTGTTGTGTAGAGGGTTTGGTAGGTGGAGTCTTGGGTTGTTGTGTTGAGGGTTTGGTAGGTGGAGTCTTGGGTTGTTGTGTCGAGGGTTTGGTAGGTGGAGTCTTGGGTTGTTGTGTAGAGGGTTTTGTAGGTGGAGTCTTGGGTTGTTGTATTATGGATTTGGTAGGTGGAGTCTTGGGTTGTTGTGTTGAGGGTTTGGTAGGGGGAGTCTTGGGTTGTTGTATTGAGGGTTTGGTAGGTGCAGTCTTGGGTTGTTGTGTTGAGGGTTTGGCAGGTGCAGTCTTGGGTTGTTTTGTAGGTGGAGTCTTGGGTTGTTGTATTATGGATTTGGTAGGTGGAGTCTTGGGTTGTTGTATTGAGGGTTTGGTAGGTGGAGTCTTGGGCTGTTGTGTTGAGGGTTTGGTAGGTGGAGTCTTGGGTTGTTGTGTTGAGGGTTTGGTAGGTGGAGTCTTGGGTTGTTTTGTAGGTGGAGCCTTGGGTTGTTGTATTATGGATTTGGTAGGTGGAGTCTTGGGTTGTTGTGTTGAGGGTTTGGTAGGTAGAGTCTTGGGTTGTTGTGTTGAGGGTTTGGTAGGTGGAGTCTTGGGTTGTTGTGTCGAGGGTTTGGTAGGTGGAGTCGTTGGTTGTTGTGTTGAGGGTTTGGTAGGTGGAGTCTTGGGTTGTTTTGTAGGTGGAGTCTTGGGTTGTTGTATTATGGATTTGGTAGGTGGAGTCTTGGGTTGTTGTGTTGAGGGTTTGGTAGGGGGAGTCTTGGGTTGTTGTATTGAGGGTTTGGTAGGTGGAGTCTTGGGTTGTTGTATTGAGGGTTTGGTAGGTGGAGTCTTGGGTTGTTGTGTTGAGGGTTTGGTAGGTGGAGTCTTGGGTTGTTGTGTCGAGGGTTTGGTAGGTGGAGTCTTCGGTTGTTTTGTTGAGGGATTTGTAGGTGAAGTCTTGGGTTGTTGTGTTGAGGGTTTGGTAGGTGGAGTCTTGGGTTGTTGTGTTGAGGGTTTGGTAGGTGGAGTCTTGGGTTGTTGTGTCGAGGGTTTGGTAGGTGGAGTCGTTGGTTGTTGTGTTGAGGGTTTGGTAGGGGGAGTCTTGGGTTGTTTTATTGAGGGTTTGGTAGGTGGAGTCTTGGGTTGTTGTGTTGAGGGTTTGGCAGGTGGAGTCTTGGGTTGTTTTGTAGGTGGAGTCTTGGGTTGTTTTGTAGGTGGAGTCTTGGGTTGTTGTATTATGGATTTGGTAGGTGGAGTCTTGGGTTGTTATGTTGAGGGTTTGGTAGGGGGAGTCTTGGGTTGTTTTATTGAGGGTTTGGTAGGTGGAGTCTTGGGTTGTTGTGTTGAGGGTTTGGCAGGTGGAGTCTTGGGTTGTTTTGTAGGTGGAGTCTTGGGTTGTTGTATTATGGATTTGGTAGGTGGAGTCTTGGGTTGTTGTATTGAGGGTTTGGTAGGTGGAGTCTTGGGTTGTTGTGTTGAGGGTTTGGTAGGTGGAGTCTTGGGTTGTTGTGTTGAGGGTTTGGTAGGTGGAGTCTTGGGTTGTTTTGTAGGTGGAGTCTTGGGTTGTTGTATTGAGGGTTTGGTAGGTGGAGTCTTGGGTTGTTGTGTTGAGGGTTTGGTAGGTGGAGTCTTGGGTTGTTGTGTCGAGGGTTTGGTAGGTGGAGTCGTTGGTTGTTGTGTTGAGGGTTTGGTAGGTGGAGTCTTGGGTTGTTTTGTAGGTGGAGTCTTGGGTTGTTGTATTATGGATTTGGTAGGTGGAGTCTTGGGTTGTTGTGTTGAGGGTTTGGTAGGGGGAGTCTTGGGTTGTTGTATTGAGGGTTTGGTAGGTGGAGTCTTGGGTTGTTGTGTTGAGGGTTTGGCAGGTGGAGACTTGGGTTGTTTTGTAGGTGGAGTCTTGGGTTGTTGTATTATGGATTTGGTAGGTGGAGTCTTGGGTTGTTGTATTGAGGGTTTGGTAGGTGGAGTCTTGGGTTGTTGTGTTGAGGGTTTGGTAGGTGGAGTCTTGGGTTGCTGTGTCGAGGGTTTGGTAGGTGGAGTCGTTGGTTGTTGTGTTGAGTGTTTGGTAGGTGGAGTCTTGGGTTGTTTTGTAGGTGGAGTCTTGGGTTGTTGTATTATGGATTTGGTAGGTGGAGTGTTGGGTTGTTGTATTGAGGGTTTGGTAGGTGGAGTCTTGGGTTGTTGTGTAAAGGGTTTGGTAGGTGGAGACTTGGGTTGTTGTGTTGACGGTTTGGTAGGTGGAGTTTTGGGTTGTTGTGTCGAGGGTTTGGTAGGTGGAGTCGTTGGTTGTTGTGTTGAGGGTTTGGTAGGTGGAGTCTTGGGTTGTTTTGTAGGTGGAGTCTTGGGTTGTTGTATTATGGATTTGGTAGGTGGAGTCTTGGGTTGTTGTGTTGAGGGTTTGGTAGGGGGAGTCTTGGGTTGTTGTGTTGAGGGTTTGGCAGGTGGAGTCTTGGGTTGTTTTGTAGGTGGAGTCTTGGGTTGTTGTATTATGGATTTGGTAGGTGGAGTCTTGGGTTGTTGTATTGAGGGTTTGGTAGGTGGAGTCTTGGGTTGTTGTGTTGACGGTTTGGTAGGTGGAGTCTTGGGTTGTTGTGTCGAGGGTTTGGTAGGTGGAGTCGTTGGTTGTTGTGTTGAGGGTTTGGTAGGTGGAGTCTTGGGTTGTTTTGTAGGTGGAGTCTTGGGTTGTTGTATTATGGATTTGGTAGGTGGAGTCTTGGGTTGTTGTATTGAGGGTTTGGTAGGTGGAGTCTTGGGTTGTTGTGTAAAGGGTTTGGTAGGTGGAGACTTGGGTTGTTGTGTTGACGGTTTGGTAAGTGGAGTTTTGGGATGCTATGTTGAGGGTTTGATAGGTGGAGTCTTGGGTTGTTTGACAGGTGGAGTCTTGGGTTGTTGTATTGAGGGTTTGGTAGGTGGAGTCTTGGGTTGTTGTGTTGAGGGTTTGGTAGGTGGAGTCTTGGGTTGTTGTGTTGAGGGTTTGGTAGGTGGTTTTGGGTTGTTTTGGTGAATGTTTGGTTGGTGGAGTCTTGGGTTGCTGTGTTGAGGGTTTGGTAGGTGGAGTCTTGGGTTGATGTGTTGAGGGTTTGGTAGGAAGTCTGGGTTGTTTTGTCGGTGGAGTCTTGGGTTGTTGCATTGAGGGTTTGGTAGGTGGAGTCTTGGGTTGTTGTGTTGAGGGTTTGGTAGGTGGAGTCTTGGGTTGTTTGACAGGTGGAGTCTTGGGTTGTTGTATTGAGGGTTTGGTAGGTGGAGTCTTGGGTTGTTATGTTGAGGGTTTGGTAGGTGGAGTCTTGGGTTGTTGTGTCGAGGGTTTGGTAGGTGGATTCTTCGGTTGTTTTGTTGAGGGATTGGTAGGTGAAGTCTTGGGTTGTTGTGTTGAGGGTTTGGTAGGTGGAGTCTTGGGTTGTTGTATTGAGGTTTTGGTAGGTGGAGTCTTGGGTTGTTGTGTTGAGGGTTTGGTAGGTGGAGTCGTTGGTTGTTGTGTTGAGGGTTTGGTAGGTGGAATCTTGGGTTGTTGTGTTGAGGGTTTTGTAGGTGGAGTATTGAGATGTTGTATTGAGGGTTTGGTAGGTGGAGTCTTGGGTTGTTGTATTGAGGGTTTGGTAGGTGGAGTCTTGGGTTGTTGTGTTGAGGGTTTTGTAGGTGGAGTCTTGGGTTGTTGCATTTAGGGTTTGGTAGGTGGAGTCTTGGGTTGTTGTGTTGAGGGTTTGGTAGGTAGAGTCTTGGGTTGTTGTGTTGAGGGTTTGGTAGTTTGAGTCTTGGGTTGTTGTGTTGAATGTTTGGTTGGTGGAGTCCTGGGATGTTGTGTTGAGGGTTTGGTAGGTGGAGTATTGAGTTGTTGTATTGAGGGTTTGGTTGGTGGAGTCTTGGGTTGTTGTGTTGAGGGTTTGGTAGGTGGAGTCTTGGGTTGTTTTGTAGGTGGAGTCTTGGGTTGTTGTATTGAGGGTTTGGTAGGTGGAGTCTTGGGTTGTTGTGTTGAGGGTTTGGTAGGTGGAGTATTGAGTTGTTGTATTGAGGGTTTGGTAGGTGGAGTCTTGGGTTGTTGTATTGAGGGTTTGGTAGGTGGAGTCTTGGGGTTTTGTGTTGAGGGTTTGGTAGGTGGTTTTGGGTTGTTTTGTAGGTGTAGTCTTGGGTTGTTGTATTGAGGGTTTGGTAGGTGGAGTCTTGCGTTGTTGTGTTGAGGGTTTGGTAGGTAGAGTCTTGGGTTGTTGTGTTGAGGGGTTGGTAGTTTGAGTCTTGGGTTGTTGTGTTGAATGTTTGGTTTGTGGAGTCTTGGGTTGTTGTGTCGAGGGTTTGGTAGGTGGAGTCTTGTGTTGTTGTATTGAGGGTTTGGCAGGTGGAGTCTTGGGATGTTTTGTAGGTGGAGTCTTGGGTTGTTGTATTGAGGGTTTGGTAGGTGGAGTCTTGGGTTGTTGTGTTGAGGGTTTGGTAGGTGGAGTCTTGGTTTGTTGTGTTGAATGATTGGTTTGTGGAGTCTTGGGTTGTTGTGTTGAGGGTTTGGTAGGTGGAGTCTTGGGTTGTTGTGTTGAGGGTTTGGTAGGTGGAGTCTTGGGTTGTTGTATTGAGGTTTTGGTAGGTGGAGTCTTGGGTTGTTGTGTTGAGGGTTTGGTAGGTGGAGTCGTTGGTTGTTGTGTTGAGGGTTTGGTAGGTGGAATCTTGGGTTGTTGTGTTGAGGGTTTTGTAGGTGGAGTATTGAGATGTTGTATTGAGGGTTTGGTAGGTGGAGTCTTGGGTTGTTGTATTGAGGGTTTGGTAGGTGGAGTCTTGGGTTGTTGTGTTGAGGGTTTTGTAGGTGGAGTCTTGGGTTGTTGCATTTAGGGTTTGGTAGGTGGAGTCTTGGGTTGTTGTGTTGAGGGTTTGGTAGGTAGAGTCTTGGGTTGTTGTGTTGAGGGTTTGGTAGTTTGAGTCTTGGGTTGTTGTGTTGAATGTTTGGTTGGTGGAGTCCTGGGATGTTGTGTCGAGGGTTTGGTAGGCTGAGTATTGAGTTGTTGTATTGAGGGTTTGGTTGGTGGAGTCTTGGGTTGTTGTGTTGAGGGTTTGGTAGGTGGAGTCTTGGGTTGTTTTGTAGGTGGAGTCTTGGGTTGTTGTATTGAGGGTTTGGTAGGTGGAGTCTTGGGTTGTTGTGTTGAGGGTTTGGTAGGTGGAGTATTGAGTTGTTGTATTGAGGGTTTGGTAGGTGGAGTCTTGGGTTGTTGTATTGAGGGTTTGGTAGGTGGAGTCTTGGGGTTTTGTGTTGAGGGTTTGGTAGGTGGTTTTGGGTTGTTTTGTAGTATGAGTCTTGGGTTGTTGTATTGAGGGTTTGGTAGGTGGAGTCTTGCGTTGTTGTGTTGAGGGTTTGGTAGGTAGAGTCTTGGGTTGTTGTGTTGAGGGGTTGGTAGTTTGAGTCTTGGGTTGTTGTGTTGAATGTTTGGTTTGTGGAGTCTTGGGTTGTTGTGTCGAGGGTTTGGTAGGTGGAGTCTTGGGTTGTTGTATTGAGGGTTTGGCAGGTGGAGTCTTGGGATGTTTTGTAGGTGGAGTCTTGGGTTGTTGTATTGAGGGTTTGGTAGGTGGAGTCTTGGGTTGTTGTGTTGAGGGTTTGGTAGGTGGAGTCTTGGTTTGTTGTGTTGAATGATTGGTTTGTGGAGTCTTGGGTTGTTGTGTTGAGGGTTTGGTAGGTGGAGTCTTGGGTTGTTTGACAGGTGGAGTCTTGGGTTGTTGTATTATGGATTTGGTAGGTGGAGTCTTGGTTTGTTGTGTTGAATGATTGGTTGGTGGAGTCTTGGGTTGTTCTGTTGAGGGTTTGGTAGGGGGAGTCTTGGGTTGTTGTATTGAGGGTTAAGCAGGTGGAGTCTTGGGTTGCTGTGTTGAGGGTTTGGTAGGGGGAGTCTTCGGTTGTTATGTTGAGGGATTGGTAGGTGGAGTCTTGGATTGTTGTGTTGGGGGTTTGGCAGGTGGAGTCTTTGGTTGTTATATTGAGGGTTTGGTAGTTGGAGTCTTGGGTTGTTGTGTTGAGGGTTTGGTAGTTTGAGTCTTGGGTTGTTGTGTTGAATGTTTGGTTGGTTGAGTCCTGGGTTGTTGTGTCGAGGTTTGGTAGGTGGAGTATTGAGTTGTTGTATTGAGGGTTTGGTAGGTGGAGTCTTGGGTTGTTGTGTTGAGGGTTTGGTAGGTGGAGTCTTGGGTTGTTTGGTAGTTGGAGTCTTGGGTTGTTGTGTTGAGGGTTTGGTAGTTTGAGTCTTGGGTTGTTGTGTTGAATGTTTGGTTGGTTGAGTCCTGGGTTGTTGTGTCGAGGGTTTGGTAGGTGGAGTATTGAGTTGTTGTATTGAGGGTTTGGTAGGTGGAGTCTTGGGTTGTTGTGTTGAGGGTTTGGTAGGTGGAGTCTTGGGTTGTTTTGTAGGTGGAGTCTTGGGTTGTTGTGTTGAGGGTTTTGTAGGTGGAGTATTGAGTTGTTGTATTGAGGGTTTGGTAGGTGGAGTCTTGGGTTGTTGTATTGAGGGTTTGGTAGGTGGAGTCTTGGGTTGTTGTGTTGAGGGTTTGGTAGGTGGTTTTGGGTTGTTTTGTAGGTGGAGTCTTGGGTTGTTGTATTGAGGGTTTGGTAGGTGGAGTCTTGGGTTGTTGTGTTGAGGGTTTGGTAGGTGGAGTCTTGGGTTGTTTTGTAGGTGGAGTCTTGGGTTGTTGTATTGAGGGTTTGGTAGGTGGAGTCTTGGGTTGTTGTGTTGAGGGTTTGGTAGGTGGAGTATTGAGTTGTTGTATTGAGGGTTTGGTAGGTGGAGTCTTGGGTTGTTGTATTGAGGGTTTGGTAGGTGGAGTCTTGGGTTGTTGTGTTGAGGGTTTGGTAGGTGGTTTTGGGTTGTTTTGTAGGTGGAGTCTTGGGTTGTTGTATTGAGGGTTTGGTAGGTGGAGTCTTGCGTTGTTGTGTTGAGGGTTTGGTAGGTAGAGTCTTGGGTTGTTGTGTTGAGGGTTTGGTAGTTTGAGTCTTGGGTTGTTGTGTTGAATGTTTGGTTTGTGGAGTCTTGGGTTGTTGTGTCGAGGGTTTGGTAGGTGGAGTCTTGGGTTGTTGTATTGAGGGTTTGGTAGGTGAAGTCTTGGGTTGTTGTGTTGAGGGTTTGGCAGGTGGAGTCTTGGGTTGTTTTGTAGGTTGAGTCTTGGGTTGTTGTATTGAGGGTTTGGTAGGTGGAGTCTTGGGTTGTTGTGTTGAGGGTTTGGTAGGTGGAGTCTTGGTTTGTTGTGTTGAATGATTGGTTGGTGGAGTCTTGGGTTGTTGTGTTGAGGGTTTGGTAGGTGGAGTCTTGGGTTGTTTTATAGGTGGAGTCTTGTGTTGTTGTATTATGGATTTGGTAGGTGGAGTCTTGGGTTGTTGTGTTGAGGGTTTTGTAGGGGGAGTCTTGGGTTGTTATATTGAGGGTTTGGTAGGTGGAGTCTTGGGTTGTTGTGTTGAGGGTTTGGCAGGTGGAGTCTTGGGTTGTTGTATTGAGGGTTTGGTAGGTGGAGTCTTGGGTTGTTGTGTTGAGGGTTTGGTAGGTGGAGTCTTGGGTTGTTGTGTCGAGGGATTGGTAGGTGGAGTCGTTGGTTGTTATGTTGAGGGTTTGGTAGGTGGAGTCTTGGGTTGTTTTGTAGGTGGAGTCTTGGGTTGTTGTATTATGGATTTGGTAGGTGGAGTCTTGGGTTGCTGTGTTGAGGGTTTGGTAGGTGGAGTCTTCGGTTGTTTTGTTGAGGGATTGGTAGGTGGAGTCTTGGGTTGTTGTGTTGGGGGTTTGGCAGGTGGAGTCTTTGGTTGTTATATTGAGGGTTTGGTAGGTGGAGTCATTGGTTGTTGTGTTGAGGGTTTGGTAGGTGGAGTCTTGGGTTGTTTTGTAGGTGGAGTCTTGGGTTGTTGTATTATGGATTTGGTAGGTGGAGTCTTGGGTTGTTGTGTTGAGGGTTTGGTAGGGGGAGTCTTGATTTGTTGTATTGAGGGTTTGGTAGGTGGAGTCTTGGGTTGTTTGTTGAGGGTTTGGTAGGTGGAGTCTTGGGTTGCTGTGTTGAGGGTTTGGTAGGTGGGGACTTGGGTTGTTGTGTTGACGGTTTGGTAGGTGGAGTTTTGGGATGCTATGTTGAGGGTTTGGTAGGTGGAGTCTTGGGTTGTTTTCTAGGTGGAGTCTTGGGTTGTTGCATTGAGGGTTTGGTTGGTGGAATCTTGGGTTGTTGTGTTGAGGGTTTGGTAGGTGGAGTATTGAGTTGTTGTATTGAGGGTCTGGTAGGTAGAGTCTTGGGATGTTGTGTTGAGGGTTTGGTAGTTTGAGTCTTGGGTTGTTGTGTTGAATGTTTGGTTGGTGGAGTCTTGGGTTGTTGTATTGAGGGTTTGGTAGGTGGAGTCTTTGGTTGTTGTGTTGAGGGTTTGGTAGGTGGAGTCTTGGGTTGTTGTGTTGAGGGTTTGGCAGGTGGAGTCTTGGGTTGTTTTGTAGGTGGAGGTTTGGGTTGTTGTATTGAGGGTTTGGTAGGTGGAGTCTTGGGTTGTTGTGTTGAGGGTTTGGTAGGTGGAGTCTTGGGTTGTTGTGTTGAGGGTTTGGCAGGTGGAGTCTTGGGTTGTTTTGTAGGTGGAGTCTTGGGTTGTTGTATTGAGGGTTTGGTAGGTGGAGTCTTGGGTTGTTGTGTTGAGGGTTTGGTAGGTGGAGTCTTGGTTTGTTGTGTTGAATGATTGGTTGGTGGAGTCTTGGGTTGTTGTGTTGAGGGTTTGGTAGGTGGAGTCTTGGGTTGTTTTATAGGTGGAGTCTTGTGTTGTTGTATTATGGATTTGGTAGGTGGAGTCTTGGGTTGTTGTGTTGAGGGTTTTGTAGGGGGAGTCTTGGGTTGTTATATTGAGGGTTTGGTAGGTGGAGTCTTGGGTTGTTGTGTTGAGGGTTTGGCAGGTGGAGTCTTGGGTTGTTGTATTGAGGGTTTGGTAGGTGGAGTCTTGGGTTGTTGTGTTGAGGGTTTGGTAGGTGGAGTCTTGGGTTGTTGTGTCGAGGGATTGGTAGGTGGAGTCGTTGGTTGTTGTGTTGAGGGTTTGGTAGGTGGAGTCTTGGGTTGTTTTGTAGGTGGAGTCTTGGGTTGTTGTATTATGGATTTGGTAGGTGGAGTCTTGGGTTGTTGTGTTGAGGGTTTGGCAGGTGGAGTCTTGGGTTGCTGTGTTGAGGGTTTGGTAGGTGGAGTCTTCGGTTGTTTTGTTGAGGGATTGGTAGGTGGAGTCTTGGGTTGTTGTGTTGGGGGTTTGGCAGGTGGAGTCTTTGGTTGTTATATTGAGGGTTTGGTAGGTGGAGTCATTGGTTGTTGTGTTGAGGGTTTGGTAGGTGGAGTGTTGGGTTGTTTTGTAGGTGGAGTCTTGGGTTGTTGTATTATGGATTTGGTAGGTGGAGTCTTGGGTTGTTGTGTTGAGGGTTTGGTAGGGGGAGTCTTGGGTTGTTGTATTGAGGGTTTGGTAGGTGGAGTCTTGGGTTGTTTGTTGAGGGTTTGGTAGGTGGAGTCTTGGGTTGCTGTGTTGAGGGTTTGGTAGGTGGAGACTTGGGTTGTTGTGTTGACGGTTTGGTAGGTGGAGTTTTGGGATGCTATGTTGAGGGTTTGGTAGGTGGAGTCTTGGGTTGTTTTCTAGGTGGAGTCTTGGGTTGTTGCATTGAGGGTTTGGTTGGTGGAATCTTGGGTTGTTGTGTTGAGGGTTTGGTAGGTGGAGTATTGAGTTGTTGTATTGAGGGTCTGGTAGGTAGAGTCTTGGGATGTTGTGTTGAGGGTTTGGTAGTTTGAGTCTTGGGTTGTTGTGTTGAATGTTTGGTTGGTGGAGTCTTGGGTTGTTGTATTGAGGGTTTGGTAGGTGGAGTCTTTGGTTGTTGTGTTGAGGGTTTGGTAGGTGGAGTCTTGGGTTGTTGTGTTGAGGGTTTGGCAGGTGGAGTCTTGGGTTGTTTTGTAGGTGGAGTCTTGGGTTGTTGTATTGAGGGTTTGGTAGGTGGAGTCTTGGGTTGTTGTGTCGAGGGTTTGGTAGGTGGAGTCTTGGGTTGTTGTATTATGGATTTGGTAGGTGGAGTCTTGGGTTGTTGTGTTGAGGGTTTGGTAGGGGGAGTCTTGGGTTGTTGTGTTGAGGGTTTGGTAGGTGGAGTCTTGGGTTGTTGTGTTGAGGGTTTGGTAGGTGGAGTCTTGGGTTGCTGTGTTGAGGGTTTGGTAGGTGGAGCCTTGGGATGTTGTGTTGACGGTTTGGTAGGTGGAGTTTTGGGGATGCTATGTTGAGGGTTTGGTAGGTGGAGTCTTGGGTTGTTTTATTGAGGGTTTGGTAGGTGGAGTCTTGGGATGTTGTGTTGAGGGTTTGGCAGGTGGAGTCTTGGGTTGTTTTGTAGGTGGAGTCTTGGGTTGTTGTATTGAGGGTTTGGTAGGTGGAGTCTTGGGTTGTTGTGTCGAGGGTTTGGTAGGTGGAGTCTTGGGTTGTTGTATTATGGATTTGGTAGGTGGAGTCTTGGGTTGTTGTGTTGAGGGTTTGGTAGGGGGAGTCTTGGGTTGTTGTGTTGAGGGTTTGGTAGGTGGAGTCTTGGGTTGTTGTGTTGAGGGTTTGGTAGGTGGAGTCTTGGGTTGCTGTGTTGAGGGTTTGGTAGGTAGAGCCTTGGGATGTTGTGTTGACGGTTTGGTAGGTGGAGTTTTGGGATGCTATGTTGAGGGTTTGGTAGGTGGAGTCTTGGGTTGTTTTATTGAGGGTTTGGTAGGTGGAGTCTTGGGATGTTGTGTTGAGGGTTTGGTAGGTGGAGTCTTTGGTTGATGTGTCGAGGGTTTGGTAGGTGGAGTCTTTGGGTTTTTTTGAGGGTTTGGTAGGTGAAGTCTTGGGTTGTTGTGTTCAGGGTTTGGCAGGTGGAGTCTTGGGTTGTTGTATTGAGGGTTTGGTAGGCGGAGTCTTGGGTTGTTGTGTTGAGGGTTTGGTAGGTGGAGTCTTGGGTTGTTGTGTTGAGGGTTTGGCAGGTGGAGTCTTGGGTTGTTGTATTGAGGGTTTGGTAGGTAGAGTCTTGGGTTGTTGTGTTGAGGGTTTGGTAGGTGGAGTCTTGGGTTGTTGTGTCGAGGGTTTGGCAGTTGGAGTCTTTGGTTGTTGTGTTGAGGGTTTGGTAGGTGGAGTCTTGGGTTGTTGTGTTGAGGGTTTGTCAGGTGGAGTCTTGGGTTGTTTTGTAGGTGGAGTCTTGGGTTGTTGTATTGAGGGTTTGGTAGGTGGAGTCTTGGGTTGTTGTGTTGAGGGTTTGGTAGGTGGAGTCTTGTGTTGTTGTGTCGAGGGTTTAGTAGGTGGAGTCTTTGGTTTTTGTGTTGAGGGTTTGGTAGGTGGAGTCTTGGGTTGTTTTGTAGGTGGAGTCTTGGGTTGTTGTATTATGGATTTGGTAGGTGGAGTCTTGGGTTGTTGTGTTGAGGGTTTGGTAGGGGGTGTCTTGGGTTGTTGTATTGAGGGTTTGGTAGGTGGAGTCTTGGGTTGTTGTGTTGAGGGTTTGGTAGGTGGAGTCTTGGGTTTCTGTGTTGAGGGTTTGGTAGGTGGAGACTTCGGTTGTTGTGTTGAGGGTTTGGTAGGTGGAGTCCTGGGATGCTATGTTGAGGGTTTGGTCGGTGGAGTCTTGGGTTGTTTGTAGGTGGAGTCTTGGGTTCTTGTGTTGAGGGTTTGGTAGGTGGAGTCTTGGGTTGTTGTGTTGAGGGTTTGGTAGGTGGAGTCTTGGGTTGCTGTGTTGAGGGTTTGGTAGGTGGAGTCTTCGGTTGTTTTGTTGAGGGATTGGTAGGTGGAGTCTTGGGTTGTTGTGTTGGGGGTTTGGCAGGTGGAGTCTTTGGTTGTTATATTGAGGGTTTGGTAGGTGGAGTCATTGGTTGTTGTGTTGAGGGTTTGGTAGGTGGAGTGTTGGGTTGTTTTGTAGGTGGAGTCTTGGGTTGTTGTATTATGGATTTGGTAGGTGGAGTCTTGGGTTGTTGTGTTGAGGGTTTGGTAGGGGGAGTCTTGGGTTGTTGTATTGAGGGTTTGGTAGGTGGAGTCTTGGGTTGTTTGTTGAGGGTTTGGTAGGTGGAGTCTTGGGTTGCTGTGTTGAGGGTTTGGTAGGTGGAGACTTGGGTTGTTGTGTTGACGGTTTGGTAGGTGGAGTTTTGGGATGCTATGTTGAGGGTTTGGTAGGTGGAGTCTTGGGTTGTTTTCTAGGTGGAGTCTTGGGTTGTTGCATTGAGGGTTTGGTTGGTGGAATCTTGGGTTGTTGTGTTGAGGGTTTGGTAGGTGGAGTATTGAGTTGTTGTATTGAGGGTCTGGTAGGTAGAGTCTTGGGATGTTGTGTTGAGGGTTTGGTAGTTTGAGTCTTGGGTTGTTGTGTTGAATGTTTGGTTGGTGGAGTCTTGGGTTGTTGTATTGAGGGTTTGGTAGGTGGAGTCTTTGGTTGTTGTGTTGAGGGTTTGGTAGGTGGAGTCTTGGGTTGTTGTGTTGAGGGTTTGGCAGGT
The DNA here is from genome assembly GCF_057628025.1 of Oncorhynchus mykiss. NCBI lineage: Eukaryota > Metazoa > Chordata > Actinopteri > Salmoniformes > Salmonidae > Oncorhynchus > Oncorhynchus mykiss. The sequence goes on from NC_143034.1 coordinate 13,445,223, forward strand.
GGAGTCTTGGGTTGTTTTGTAGGTGGAGTCTTGGGTTGTTGTATTGAGGGTTTGGTAGGTGGAGTCTTGGGTTGTTGTGTCGAGGGTTTGGTAGGTGGAGTCTTGGGTTGTTGTATTATGGATTTGGTAGGTGGAGTCTTGGGTTGTTGTGTTGAGGGTTTGGTAGGGGGAGTCTTGGGTTGTTGTGTTGAGGGTTTGGTAGGTGGAGTCTTGGGTTGTTGTGTTGAGGGTTTGGTAGGTGGAGTCTTGGGTTGCTGTGTTGAGGGTTTGGTAGGTGGAGCCTTGGGATGTTGTGTTGACGGTTTGGTAGGTGGAGTTTTGGGGATGCTATGTTGAGGGTTTGGTAGGTGGAGTCTTGGGTTGTTTTATTGAGGGTTTGGTAGGTGGAGTCTTGGGATGTTGTGTTGAGGGTTTGGCAGGTGGAGTCTTGGGTTGTTTTGTAGGTGGAGTCTTGGGTTGTTGTATTGAGGGTTTGGTAGGTGGAGTCTTGGGTTGTTGTGTCGAGGGTTTGGTAGGTGGAGTCTTGGGTTGTTGTATTATGGATTTGGTAGGTGGAGTCTTGGGTTGTTGTGTTGAGGGTTTGGTAGGGGGAGTCTTGGGTTGTTGTGTTGAGGGTTTGGTAGGTGGAGTCTTGGGTTGTTGTGTTGAGGGTTTGGTAGGTGGAGTCTTGGGTTGCTGTGTTGAGGGTTTGGTAGGTGGAGCCTTGGGATGTTGTGTTGACGGTTTGGTAGGTGGAGTTTTGGGATGCTATGTTGAGGGTTTGGTAGGTGGAGTCTTGGGTTGTTTTATTGAGGGTTTGGTAGGTGGAGTCTTGGGATGTTGTGTTGAGGGTTTGGTAGGTGGAGTCTTTGGTTGATGTGTCGAGGGTTTGGTAGGTGGAGTCTTTGTTTTTTTTTGAGGGTTTGGTAGGTGAAGTCTTGGGTTGTTGTGTTCAGGGTTTGGCAGGTGGAGTCTTGGGTTGTTGTATTGAGGGTTTGGTAGGCGGAGTCTTGGGTTGTTGTGTTGAGGGTTTGGTAGGTGGAGTCTTGGGTTGTTGTGTTGAGGGTTTGGCAGGTGGAGTCTTGGGTTGTTGTATTGAGGGTTTGGTAGGTAGAGTCTTGGGTTGTTGTGTTGAGGGTTTGGTAGGTGGAGTCTTGGGTTGTTTTGTCGAGGGTTTGGCAGTTGGAGTCTTTGGTTGTTGTGTTGAGGGTTTGGTAGGTGGAGTCTTGGGTTGTTGTGTTGAGGGTTTGTCAGGTGGAGTCTTGGGTTGTTTTGTAGGTGGAGTCTTGGGTTGTTGTATTGAGGGTTTGGTAGGTGGAGTCTTGGGTTGTTGTGTCGAGGGTTTAGTAGGTGGAGTCTTTGGTTTTTGTGTTGAGGGTTTGGTAGGTGGAGTCTTGGGTTGTTTTGTAGGTGGAGTCTTGGGTTGTTGTATTATGGATTTGGTAGGTGGAGTCTTGGGTTGTTGTGTTGAGGGTTTGGTAGGGGGTGTCTTGGGTTGTTGTATTGAGGGTTTGGTAGGTGGAGTCTTGGGTTGTTGTGTTGAGGGTTTGGTAGGTGGAGTCTTGGGTTTCTGTGTTGAGGGTTTGGTAGGTGGAGACTTCGGTTGTTGTGTTGAGGGTTTGGTAGGTGGAGTCCTGGGATGCTATGTTGAGGGTTTGGTCGGTGGAGTCTTGGGTTGTTTGTAGGTGGAGTCTTGGGTTCTTGTGTTGAGGGTTTGGTAGGTGGAGTCTTGGGTTGTTGTGTTGAGGGTTTGGTAGGTGGAGTCTTGGGTTGTTGTGTCGAGGGTTTGGTAGGTGGAGTCTTTGGTTGTTTTGTTGATGGTTTGGTAGGTGGAGTCTTGGGTTGTTGTGTTGAGGGTTTGGCAGGTGGAGTCTTGGGCTGTTGTATTGAGGGTTTGGCAGGTCGACTCTTGGGTTGTTGTGTTGAGGGTTTGGTAGGTGGAGTCTTGGGTTGTTTTGTTGAGGGATTGGTAGGTGGAGTCTTGGGTTGTTGTGTTGGGGGTTTGGCAGGTGGAGTCTTTGGTTGTTATATTGAGGGTTTGGTAGGTGGAGTCATTGGTTGTTGTGTTGAGGGTTTGGTAGGTGGAGTGTTGGGTTGTTTTGTAGGTGGAGTCTTGGGTTGTTGTATTATGGATTTGGTAGGTGGAGTCTTGGGTTGTTGTGTTGAGGGTTTGGTAGGGGGAGTCTTGGGTTGTTGTATTGAGCGTTTGGTAGGTGGAGTCTTGGGTTGTTTGTTGAGGGTTTTGTAGGTGGAGTCTTGGGTTGCTGTGTTGAGGGTTTGGTAGGTGGAGACTTGGGTTGTTGTGTTGACGGTTTGGTAGGTGGAGTTTTGGGATGCTATGTTGAGGGTTTGGTAGGTGGAGTCTTGGGTTGTTTTCTAGGTGGAGTCTTGGGTTGTTGCATTGAGGGTTTGGTTGGTGGAATCTTGGGTTGTTGTGTTGAGGGTTTGGTAGGTGGAGTATTGAGTTGTTGTATTGAGGGTCTGGTAGGTAGAGTCTTGGGATGTTGTGTTGAGGGTATGGTAGTTTGAGTCTTGGGTTGTTGTGTTGAATGTTTGGTTGGTGGAGTCTTGGGTTGTTGTATTGAGGGTTTGGTAGGTGGAGTCTTTGTTTGTTGTGTTGAGGGTTTGGTAGGTGGAGTCTTGGGTTGTTGTGTTGAGGGTTTGGCAGGTGGAGTCTTGGGTTGTTTTGTAGGTGGAGTCTTGGGTTGTTGTATTGAGGGTTTGGTAGGTGGAGTCTTGGGTTGTTGTGTTGAGGGTTTGGTAGGTGGAGTCTTGGGTTGTTGTGTCGAGGGTTTGGTAGGTGGAGTCTTGGGTTGTTGTATTATGGATTTGGTAGGTGGAGTCTTGGGTTGTTGTGTTGAGGGTTTGGTAGGGGGAGTCTTGGGTTGTTGTGTTGAGGGTTTGGTAGGTGGAGTCTTGGGTTGTTGTGTTGAGGGTTTGGTAGGTGGAGTCTTGGGTTGCTGTGTTGAGGGTTTGGTAGGTGGAGCCTTGGGATGTTGTGTTGCCGGTTTGGTAGGTGGAGTTTTGGGATGCTATGTTGAGGGTTTGGTAGGTGGAGTCTTGGGTTGTTTTATTGAGGGTTTGGTAGGTGGAGTCTTGGGATGTTGTGTTGAGGGTTTGGTAGGTGGAGTCTTTGGTTGATGTGTCGAGGGTTTGGTAGGTGGAGTCTTTGGTTTTTTTTGAGGGTTTGGCAGGTGGAGTCTTGGGTTGTTGTATTGAGGGTTTGGTAGGTAGAGTCTTGGGTTGTTGTGTTGAGGGTTTGGTAGGTGGAGTCTTGGGTTGTTTTGTCGAGGGTTTGGCAGTTGGAGTCTTTGGTTGTTGTGTTGAGGGTTTGGTAGGTGGAGTCTTGGGTTGTTGTGTTGAGGGTTTGTCAGGTGGAGTCTTGGGTTGTTTTGTAGGTGGAGTCTTGGGTTGTTGTATTGAGGGTTTGGTAGGTGGAGTCTTGGGTTGTTGTGTCGAGGGTTTAGTAGGTGGAGTCTTTGGTTTTTGTGTTGAGGGTTTGGTAGGTGGAGTCTTGGGTTGTTTTGTAGGTGGAGTCTTGGGTTGTTGTATTATGGATTTGGTAGGTGGAGTCTTGGGTTGTTGTGTTGAGGGTTTGGTAGGGGGTGTCTTGGGTTGTTGTATTGAGGGTTTGGTAGGTGGAGTCTTGGGTTGTTGTGTTGAGGGTTTGGTAGGTGGAGTCTTGGGTTTCTGTGTTGAGGGTTTGGTAGGTGGAGACTTCGGTTGTTGTGTTGAGGGTTTGGTAGGTGGAGTCCTGGGATGCTATGTTGAGGGTTTGGTCGGTGGAGTCTTGGGTTGTTTGTAGGTGGAGTCTTGGGTTCTTGTGTTGAGGGTTTGGTAGGTGGAGTCTTGGGTTGTTGTGTTGAGGGTTTGGTAGGTGGAGTCTTGGGTTGTTGTGTCGAGGGTTTGGTAGGTGGAGTCTTTGGTTGTTTTGTTGATGGTTTGGTAGGTGGAGTCTTGGGTTGTTGTGTTGAGGGTTTGGCAGGTGGAGTCTTGGGCTGTTGTATTGAGGGTTTGGCAGGTCGACTCTTGGGTTGTTGTGTTGAGGGTTTGGTAGGTGGAGTCTTGGGTTGTTTTGTTGAGGGATTGGTAGGTGGAGTCTTGGGTTGTTGTGTTGGGGGTTTGGCAGGTGGAGTCTTTGGTTGTTATATTGAGGGTTTGGTAGGTGGAGTCATTGGTTGTTGTGTTGAGGGTTTGGTAGGTGGAGTGTTGGGTTGTTTTGTAGGTGGAGTCTTGGGTTGTTGTATTATGGATTTGGTAGGTGGAGTCTTGGGTTGTTGTGTTGAGGGTTTGGTAGGGGGAGTCTTGGGTTGTTGTATTGAGCGTTTGGTAGGTGGAGTCTTGGGTTGTTTGTTGAGGGTTTTGTAGGTGGAGTCTTGGGTTGCTGTGTTGAGGGTTTGGTAGGTGGAGACTTGGGTTGTTGTGTTGACGGTTTGGTAGGTGGAGTTTTGGGATGCTATGTTGAGGGTTTGGTAGGTGGAGTCTTGGGTTGTTTTCTAGGTGGAGTCTTGGGTTGTTGCATTGAGGGTTTGGTTGGTGGAATCTTGGGTTGTTGTGTTGAGGGTTTGGTAGGTGGAGTATTGAGTTGTTGTATTGAGGGTCTGGTAGGTAGAGTCTTGGGATGTTGTGTTGAGGGTATGGTAGTTTGAGTCTTGGGTTGTTGTGTTGAATGTTTGGTTGGTGGAGTCTTGGGTTGTTGTATTGAGGGTTTGGTAGGTGGAGTCTTTGTTTGTTGTGTTGAGGGTTTGGTAGGTGGAGTCTTGGGTTGTTGTGTTGAGGGTTTGGCAGGTGGAGTCTTGGGTTGTTTTGTAGGTGGAGTCTTGGGTTGTTGTATTGAGGGTTTGGTAGGTGGAGTCTTGGGTTGTTGTGTTGAGGGTTTGGTAGGTGGAGTCTTGGGTTGTTGTGTCGAGGGTTTGGTAGGTGGAGTCTTGGGTTGTTGTATTATGGATTTGGTAGGTGGAGTCTTGGGTTGTTGTGTTGAGGGTTTGGTAGGGGGAGTCTTGGGTTGTTGTGTTGAGGGTTTGGTAGGTGGAGTCTTGGGTTGTTGTGTTGAGGGTTTGGTAGGTGGAGTCTTGGGTTGCTGTGTTGAGGGTTTGGTAGGTGGAGCCTTGGGATGTTGTGTTGCCGGTTTGGTAGGTGGAGTTTTGGGATGCTATGTTGAGGGTTTGGTAGGTGGAGTCTTGGGTTGTTTTATTGAGGGTTTGGTAGGTGGAGTCTTGGGATGTTGTGTTGAGGGTTTGGTAGGTGGAGTCTTTGGTTGATGTGTCGAGGGTTTGGTAGGTGGAGTCTTTGGTTTTTTTTGAGGGTTTGGTAGGTGAAGTCTTGGGTTGTTGTGTTCAGGGTTTGGCAGGTGGAGTCTTGGGTTGTTGTATTGAGGGTTTGGTAGGCGGAGTCTTGGGTTGTTGTGTTGAGGGTTTGGTAGGTGGAGTCTTGGGTTGTTGTGTTGAGGGTTTGGCAGGTGGAGTCTTGGGTTGTTGTATTGAGGGTTTGGTAGGTAGAGTCTTGGGTTGTTGTGTTGAGGGTTTGGTAGTTTGAGTCTTGGGTTGTTGTGTTGAAAATTTGGTTGGTGGAGTCTTGGGTTGTTGTGTCGAGGGTTTGGCAGTTGGAGTCTTTGGTTGTTGTGTTGAGGGTTTGGTAGGTGGAGTCTTGGGTTGTTGTGTTGAGGGTTTGTCAGGTGGAGTCTTGGGTTGTTTTGTAGGTGGAGTCTTGGGTTGTTGTATTGAGGTTTTGGTAGGTGGAGTCCTGGGTTGTTGTGTTGAGGGTTTGGTAGGTGGAGTCTTGTGTTGTTGTGTCGAGGGTTTAGTAGGTGGAGTCTTTGGTTTTTGTGTTGAGGGTTTGGTAGGTGGAGTCTTGGGTTGTTTTGTAGGTGGAGTCTTGGGTTGTTGTATTATGGATTTGGTAGGTGGAGTCTTGGGTTGTTGTGTTGAGGGTTTGGTAGGGGGAGTCTTGGGTTGTTGTATTGAGGGTTTGGTAGGTGGAGTCTTGGGTTGTTGTGTTGAGGGTTTGGTAGGTGGAGTCTTGGGTTTCTGTGTTGAGGGTTTGGTAGGTGGAGACTTCGGTTGTTGTGTTGAGGGTTTGGTAGGTGGAGTCCTGGGATGCTATGTTGAGGGTTTGGTCGGTGGAGTCTTGGGTTGTTTGTAGGTGGAGTCTTGGGTTCTTGTGTTGAGGGTTTGGTAGGTGGAGTCTTGGGTTGTTGTGTTGAGGGTTTGGTAGGTGGAGTCTTGGGTTGTTGTGTCGAGGGTTTGGTAGGTGGAGTCTTTGGTTGTTTTGTTGATGGTTTGGTAGGTGGAGTCTTGGGTTGTTGTGTTGAGGGTTTGGCAGGTGGAGTCTTGGGCTGTTGTATTGAGGGTTTGGCAGGTCGACTCTTGGGTTGTTGTGTTGAGGGTTTGGTAGGTGGAGTCTTTGGTTGTTGTGTTGAGGGTTTGGTAGGTGGAGTCTTGGGTTGTTGTGTTGAGGGTTTGGGAGGTGGAGTCTTGGGTTGTTGTATTGAGTGTTTGGTAGGTGGAGTCTTGGGTTGTTGTATTGAGATTTGGTAAGTGGAGTCTTGGGTTGTTGTGTTGAGGGTTTGGTAGGGGGAGTCTTGGGTTGTTGTGTTGAGGGTTTGGTAGGTGGAGTCTTGGGTTGCTGTGTTGAGGGTTTGGTAGGTGGAGTCTTGGGTTGTTGTGTTGAGGGTTTGGTAGGTGGAGTCTTGGGTTGCTCTGTTGAGGGTTTGGTAGGTGGAGTCTTGGGTTGTTGTGTTGAGGGTTTGGTAGGTGGAGTCTTGGGTTGCTATGTTGAGGGTTTGGTAGGTGGAGTCTTGGGTTGTTGTGTTGAGGGTTTGGTAGGTGGAGTCTTGGGTTGCTATGTTGAGGGTTTGGTAGGAGGAGTCTTGGGTTGTTGTGTCTGGATTGGTGACTGGCCCTGTGGAACACAACATATAAATCATGTGTGTTTGTACGTGCAGTGGTGTCGTAGTGTAGTAGAGGTGTAGCTGTGTAGTAGTGTAGTGGTGTCGTAGTGTAGTAGAGGTGTAGTGGTGTAGTAGTGTAGTAGTTGTGTAGTGGTTTAGTGGTGTAGTAGTGTAGTAGTGTAGTAGCGTAGTGGTGTAGTAGTGTAGTGGTGTAGTAGCGTAGTAGTGTAGTAGTGTAGTAGTGTAGTAGTGTAGTAGTGTAGTGGTGTAGTAGTGTAGTAGTGTAGTAGTGTAGTGGTGTAGTAGTGTAGTGGTGTAGTAGAGTAGTGGTGTAGTAGCGTAGTAGTGTAGTAGTGTAGTGGTGTAGTAGTGTAGTGGTGTAGTAGTGTAGTGGTGTAGTAGCGTAGTGGTGTAGTAGTGTAGTGGTGTAGTAGTGTAGTAGTGTAGTAGTGTAGTGGTGTAGTAGTGTAGTGGTGTAGTAGCGTAGTGGTGTAGTAGTGTAGTGGTGTAGTAGTGGTGTAGTAGTGGTGTAGTAGTGTTGTAGTAGTGGTGTAGTAGTGGTGTAGTGGTGGTGTAGTAGTGTAGTAGTGTAGTGGTGTAGTAGTGGTGTAGTAGTGTTGTAGTAGTGGTGTGTAGTAGTGGTGTAGTGGTGGTGTAGTAGTGTAGTGGTGTAGTAGTGGTGTAGTAGTGTTGTAGTAGTGGTGTAGTAGTGGTGTAGTGGTGGTGTAGTAGTGTAGTGGTGTAGTAGTGGTGTAATAGTGGTGTAGTAGTGTAGTGGTGTAGTAGTGGTGTAGTAGTGTAGTGGTGTAGTACTTCTACACCTGCATTGCTTGCTGTTTGGGGTTTTAGGCTGGGTTTCTGTACAGCACTTTGAGATATCAGCTGATGTACGAAGGGCTATATAAATAACTGTTATTTTATTTGATTTTTTTTTAGTAGTGGTGTAGTAGTGTAGTAGTGTAGTTGTGCCTGGAGCAGTGGCTATACCCAAAATGTCCCACCTGAATGACCTAAAATTATACATCTTCCACAGTCAGGTAAACCCAAGCTGTACTGTGCTGGCCTGAATATTTTCTTCATGCTAACAGTTCTAGCAGGAGTATCCAGGCCAATCTGGGCTTGGCTTGGCATGGCTGAGTGTCAGCTTAGTTCTGCAGTGTGTAAACCACCATTGTGTTCTTGTGTTCTGAGTTCCTACAGTACCTCTCTTCCCACTACAGAGCCAAGCTGGACTGGGCTGGCCTGGTTAGTCTATCAACTGAAGCCTGGAACTGAACTGACAGTGAAAATGTGAAAATGATCAATCAGATCCAGCAGGGTGAAAAGGGGTCTAATGACAGTACTGCATAATATACTGTAGTCTAATAAACTGTACTAAGAAGTCAGTATACTCCACTACATTGATAAGTATCAGAAGTCAGTATACTCCACTACATTGATAAGTATCAGAAGTCAGTATACTCCACTACGTTGATACATATCAGTGGGGATTAAGAAGTCAGTATACTCCACTACGTTGATATGTATCAGTGGGGATTAAGAAGTCAGTATACTCCACTACGTTGATACATATCAGTGGGGATTAAGAAGTCAGTATACTCCACTATGTTGATACGTATCAGTGGGGATTAAGAAGTCAGTATACTCCACTACGTTGATACATATCAGTGGGTATTAAGAAGTCAGTATACTCCACTACGTTGATACATATCAGTGGGTATTAAGAAGTCAGTATACTCCACTACGTTGATACATATCAGTGGGTATTAAGAAGTCAGTATACTCCACTACGTTGATACATATCAGTGGGGATTAAGAAGTCAGTATACTCCACTACGTTGATACATATCAGTGGGGATTAAGAAGTCAGTATACTCCACTACGTTGATACATATCAGTGGGGATTCAGAAGTCAGTATACTCCACTACGTTGATACATATCAGTGGGGATTAAGAAGTCAGTATACTCCACTACGTTGATACGTATCAGTGGGTATTAAGAAGTCAGTATACTCCACTACGTTGATACATATCAGTGGGGATTAAGAAGTCAGTATACTCCACTACGTTGATACATATCAGTGGGGATTAAGAAGTCAGTATACTCCACTACGTTGATACGTATCAGTGGGGATTAAGAAGTCAGTATACTCCACCATAATTTGCAAATAAATTCATTAAAAATCCTACAATGTGATTTTCTGGATTTTTTTTCTCATTTTGTCTGTCATAGTTGAAGTGTACCTATGATGAAAAGTACAGGCCTCTCTCATATTTTTTAAGTGGGAGAACTTGCACAATTGGTGGCTGACTAAATACTTTTTTGCCCCACTGTACGTACATACATACATACATACATACATACATACATACAGTACGTGCATTCATACAGTTCATACAGTTCACACACATACATTTATACACTGCTCAAAAAAATAAAGGGAACACTAAAATAACACGTCCTAGATCTGAATGAATGAAATATTCTTATTAAATACTTTTTTCTTTACATAGTTGTATGTGCTGACAACAAAATCACACAAAAATTATCAATGGAAATCAAATGTATCAACCCATGGATTTGGAGTCACACTCAAAATTAAAGTGGAAAACCACACTACAGGCTGATCCAACTTTGATGTAATGTCCTTAAAACAAGTCAAAATGAGGCTCAGTAGTGTGTGTGGCCTCCACGTGCCTGTATGACCTCCCTACAACGCCTGGGCATGCTCCTAATGAGGTGGCGGATGGTCATCTCGGTACCTAATGGCAGTCAGGCTACCTCTGGCGAGCACATGGAGGGCTGTGCGGCCCCCCAAAGAAATGCCACCCCACACCATGACTGACCCACCGCCAAACCGGTCATGCTGGAGGATGTTGCAGGCAGCAGAACATTCTCCACGGCGTCTCCAGACTCTGTCACGTCTGTCACGTGCTCATCTGTGAAGAGCACAGGGCGCCAGTGGCGAATTTGCCAAGCTTGGTGTTCTCTGGCAAATGCCAAACGTCCTGCACGGTGTTGGGCTGTAAGCACAACCCCCACCTGTGGACGTCGGGCCCTCATACCACCCTCATGGAGTCTGATTCTGATCGTTTGAGCAGACACATGCACATTCGTGGCCTGCTGGAGGTCATTTTGCAGGGCTCTGGCAGTGCTCCTCCTACCCATCCTTGCACAAAGGCGGAGGTAGCGGTCTTGCTGCTGGGTTGTTGCCCTCCTACGGCCTCCTCCACGTCTCCTGAGTTACTGGCCTGTCTCCTGGTAGCGCCTCCATGCTCTGGACACTATGCTGACAGACACAGCAAACCTTCTTGCCACAGCTCGCATTGATGTGCCATCCTGGATGAGCTGCACTACCTGAGCCACTTGTGTGGGTTGTAGACTCCGTCTCATACTACCACTAGGGTGAAAGCACCGCCAGCATTCAAAAGTGACCAAAACATCAGCCAGGAAGCATAGGAACTGAGAAGTGGTCTGTGGTCAACACCTGCAGAACCACTCCTTTATTGGGGGTGTCTTGCTAATTGCCTGTAATTTCCACCTGTTGTCTATTCCATTTGCACAACAGCATGTGAAATGTATTGTGAATCAGTGTTGCTTCCTAAGTGGACAGTTTGATTTCACAGAAGTGTGATTGACTTGGAGTTACATTGTGTTGTTTAAGTGTTCCCTTTATTTTTTTGAGCAGTGTATATTCATGTGAGGGTTACTCACTTGATGATGTCCTGTCTCTCCTCCATTTGTAGATCAGTAGCAGGATGAGTCCCACCACCAACACAGTCAGACTCACACACACCATGATGACCACTGGGGTAACTGATAGGAACACAGACAGACAGATAGACAGATAGATTTAAATATAGACAGACAGACATATTGTTAAATAGTGATCAGAGTAACTATATGAACCTCAAGAGTTACATGACTTCCTGTTGGCCTCTATATCATCAGCATGACCATTAGTAGAAAACAAACCTCTCACTCTGTCCAGCACTCTCACTCTGTCCAAGGTAGGAGAATCTAGAGATGGAGGGGAGGGGGGCAGAGAGACAGAGAAAGAGAGAGAGAGAGACAGACAGAGAGAGAGACAGAGAGAGACAGAGAGAGAGAGACAGAGCGAGAGAGAGAGATGTGTCCAATGCATGACCAGATATAGTTGATTCTGTCTATATTATCTGATAGCCTGATAACATATTTGTCTGAAGGTGATAGAATGATGGAAGGGACAGGTGCATCATACCTGTTCTCTGTGAAGGACCAACACTGATGTCTCCAGATGCCATAAATGTAGTAGAGAGGTTTGGGAGGGTTGTGGAGAGGTTAGAGGATGTTTTGGAGAGGTTTGGTAAGGTTGTGGAGACATGGGGTCTGGAGGTGAGTGTTGAGGTTTCAGGAGAAGCTGTATGTGAAAAGGAAGTATGGGTTAAAACAAGTACAGTAACCATGTTGATTTAATGTCTGTTGAAATAACTCAGAAAGCCTCTAACAAACAAACAATGTTCAAGACAACTGTGATGGAGTTTTAACTTACCATCTGTAACTGCGAGATTCACCTCTTGGTATGTGTCTAGGCCATATCTCTCCACTCCACACCAGTAGGTACCAGAGTCTGACTTCATCAGGTTCTTGATGGTCACATATAAGACTTCATCTCCCTTGTCTTCTATACTGTATCTACCTTGAGATACAGTCTTGCTCCTCTTAGTTTCAACCAGAATGTCTCTACCAGAACATGTCCCCTTGCAGAAGTATTTGTTGTTGGTTCCTGCCCAAAAGAACGAGCAGCTGAACACGACATGTCCTCCCACCACTTCCTTAGTGCCAGCTGACACCACAACACACAGAGCTGTCAAACAGAAACACACAGTACAGTCACAACTGATGACCTGTGAGATAAACTTTAACCCTGCTCAAATCTAACTTTAACCCTGCTCAAATCTAACTTTAACCCTGCTCAAATCTAACTTTAACCCTGGATAAATCTAACTTTAACCCTGCTCAAATCTAACAATTAACCCTGCTCAAATCTAACTTTAACCCTGCTCAAATCTAACTTCAACCCTGCTCAAATCTAACTTTAACCCTGCTCAAATCTAACTTGAACCCTGCTCAAATCTAACTTGAACCCTGGATAAATCTAACTTTAACCCTGGATAAATCTAACTTTAACCCTGGATAAATCTAACTTTAACCCTGGATAAATCTTATTTTAACCCTGGATAAATCTTATTTTAACCCTGGATAAATCTTATTTTAACCCTGGATAAATCTTATTTTAACCCTGGATAAATCTAACTTTAACCCTGGATAAATCTTACTTTAACCCTGGATAAATCTTACTTTAACCCTGGATAAATCTAACTTTAACCCTGGATAAATCTAACTTTAACCCTGGATACATCTTATTTTAACCCTGGATAAATCTTACTTTAACCCTGGATAAATCTGACTTTAACCCTGGATAAATCTTATTTGAACCCTGGATAAATCTTATTTTAACCCTGGATAAATCTTATTTTAACCCTGGATAAATCTTATTTTAACCCTGGATAAATCTTATTTTAACCCTGGATAAATCTTATTTTAACCCTGGATAAATCTAACTTTAACCCTGGATCAATCTTATTTTAACCCTGGATAAATCTTATTTTAACCCTGGATAAATCTTATTTTAACCCTGGATAAATCTAACTTTAACCCTGGATAAATCTTACTTTAACCCTGGATAAATCTAACTTTAACCCTGGATAAATCTTACTTTAACCCTGGATAAATCTAACTTTAACCCTGGATAAATCTTACTTTAACCCTGGATAAATCTAACTTTAACCCTGGATAAATCTTACTTTAACCCTGGATAAATCTAACTTTAACCCTGGATAAATCTTATTTTAACCCTGGATAAATCTTATTTTAACCCTGGATAAATCTTATTTGAACCCTGGATAAATCTTACTTTAACCCTGGATAAATCTAACTTTAACCCTGGATAAATCTTACTTTAACCCTGGATAAATCTAACTTTAACCCTGGATACATCTTACTTTAACCCTGGATAAATCTAACTTTAACCCTGGATAAATCTTACTTTAACCCTGGATAAATCTATCTTTAACCCTGGATAAATCTAACTTTAACCCTGGATAAATCTTATTTTAACCCTGGATAAACACAGGTAAAAGACCAACATATCAAATCATAGTCTATATGTCACATGCACCGAATACAACAGGTGTAGAACTTACAGTGAAATGCTGAATACAACAGGTGTAGTAGACCTTACAGTGAAATGCTGAATACAACAGGTGTAGTAGACCTTACAGTGAAATGCTGAATACAGGCTCTAACCAATAGTGAAAAATAACAGTAGGGAGGCTATATACAGTAGGGAGGCTACATACAGTAGGGAGGCTACATACAGTAGGGAGGCTACATACAGTAGGGAGGTTATATACAGTAGAGAGGCTACATACAGTAGGGAGGCTACATACAGTAGGGAGGCTATATACAGTAGGGAGGCTATGTACAGTAGGGAGGCTACATACAGTAGAGAGGCTACATACAGTAGGGAGGCTACATACAGTAGGGAGGCTATGTACAGTAGGGAGGCTACATACAGTAGGGAGGCTACATACAGTAGGGAGGCTATGTACAGTAGGGAGGCTACATACAGTAGGGAGGCTATGTACAGTAGGGAGGCTATATACAGTAGGGAGGCTATGTACAGTAGGGAGGCTATATACAGTAGGGAGGCTATGTACAGTAGGGAGGCTACATACAGTAGGGAGGCTACATACAGTAGGGAGGCTACATACAGTAGGGAGGCTATATACAGTAGGGAGGCTACATACAGTAGGGAGGCTACATACAGTAGGGAGGCTACATACAGTAGAGAGGCTATATACAGTAGAGAGGCTATATACAGTAGGGAGGCTACATACAGTAGAGAGGCTATATACAGTAGGGAGGCTACATACAGTAGAGAGGCTACATACAGTAGGGAGGCTACATACAGTAGGGAGGCTACATACAGTAGAGAGGCTACATACAGTAGGGAGGCTACATACAGTAGGGAGGCTATGTACAGTAGGGAGGCTACATACAGTAGGGAGGCTACATACAGTAGGGAGGCTATGTACAGTAGGGAGGCTACATACAGTAGGGAGGCTATGTACAGTAGGGAGGCTATATACAGTAGGGAGGCTATGTACAGTAGGGAGGCTATATACAGTAGGGAGGCTATGTACAGTAGGGAGGCTACATACAGTAGGGAGGCTACATACAGTAGGGAGGCTATATACAGTAGGGAGGCTACATACAGTAGGGAGGCTACATACAGTAGGGAGGCTACATACAGTAGGGAGGCTACATACAGTAGAGAGGCTATATACAGTAGAGAGGCTATATACAGTAGGGAGGCTACATACAGTAGAGAGGCTATATACAGTAGGGAGGCTACATACAGTAGAGAGGCTACATACAGTAGGGAGGCTACATACAGTAGGGAGGCTACATACAGTAGAGAGGCTACATACAGTAGGGAGGCTACATACAGTAGAGAGGCTACATACAGTAGGGAGGCTATATACAGTAGGGAGGCTACATACAGACACCGGTTAGTCGGGCTGATTGAGGTAGTATGTACATGTAGATATGGTTAAAGTGACTATGCATATATGATGAACAGAGAGTAGCAGTAGTGTCAAACATTCTAAGTTCAGTTCATTATCATGAGGTACATGTGGAAAACCAACTTCCTGGCTCCTTATAGATTTATACATATCTTATTCCTTCTGTACTATATCATACAGACAGACAGACAGACAGACAGACAGACAGACAGACAGACAGACAGACAGACAGACAGACAGACAGACAGACAGACAGAACTCACCTGAGAGGAGACAGCAGGAGACAACATGGAGTATCTTCATTCTGTACAGTTACTCCTCAGTTACTATACTGTTAAAGTTACTTTACTACCACAGTTACTATACTGTTAAAGTTACTTTACTACCACAGTTACTATACTGTTAAAGTTACTTCACGATCACAGTTACTATACTGTTAAAGTTACTTTACTATTACAGTTACTATACTGTTAAAGTTACTTTACTATTACAGTTACTATACTGTTAAAGTTACTTTACTACCACAGTTACTATACTGTTAAAGTTACTTTACTATCACAGTTACTATACTGTTAAAGTTACTTTACTACCACAGTAACTATACTGTTACAGTTATTTTACTATACTACCTGCTAGCCCAGTTCCACAACAGAGTCTCTGTCAGCTACACACTTGACAGCAGGGTGTTTCTGAAACACTCTGTCTTCCTTAATTGAAAGCTCCTCCCTCATCTGACACCCCACCCCTCTCCTCTGTCTCTCTCTTTCTCTTTATCTCTCTCTCTGTCTTTTTGTCTCTCTCTGTCTTTAAATTAAATCATCTTTTTAAGTGAGAGAACTTGCTCAATTGGTGTCTGACTAAATACTTTTTTGCCCATGGTATATACAGTGTTGTAACAATGTACAGATGGTTAAAGTACACAAGGGAAAATAAATAAGCATAAATATGGGTTTTATTTACAATGGTGTTTGTTCTTCACTGGTTGCCCTTTTCCTGTGGCAACAGGTCACAAATATTGCTGCTGTGATGGCACACTGTGGAATTTCACCCAGTAGATATGGGAGTTTATCAAAATTGGATTTGTTTTCGAATTATTTGTGGATCTGTGTAATCTGAGGGAAATATGTATCTCTAATATGGTCATACGTTGGACAGGAGGTTAGGAAGTGCAGCTCAGTTTCCACCTCATTTTGTGGGCAGTGTGCACATATCCTGTCTTCTCTTGAGAGCCAGGTCTGTCTATGGCGGCCTTTCTCAATAGCAAGGCTATGCTCACTAAGTCTGTACATAGTCAAAGCTTTCCTTAAGTTTGGGTCAGTCACAGTGGACAGGTATTCTGCCACTGTGTACTCTCTGTTTAGGGCCAAATAGCATTCTAGTATGCTCTGTTTTTTTGTTAATTCTTTCCAATGTGTCAAGTAATTATCTTTTTGTTTTCTCATGATTTGGTTGGGTTTAATTGTGCTGCTGTCCTGGGGCTCTGTGGGATCTGTTTGTGAACAGAGCCCCAGGACCAGCTTGCTTAGGGGACTCTTCTCCAGGTTCATCTCTCTGTAGGTGATGGCTTTGTTATGGAAGGTTTGGGAATCGCTTCCTTTTAGGTGGTTGTAGAATTTAACCGCTCTTTTCTGGATTTTGATAATTAGTGGGTATCGGCCTAATTCTGCTCTGCATGCATTATTTGGTGTTCCAAGTTGTACACAGAGGATATTTTTGCAGAATTCTGCATGCAGAGTCTCAATTTGGTGTTTGTCCCATTTTGTGAAGTCTTGGTTGGTGAGCGGATCCCAGACCTCACAACCATAAAGGGCAATGGGCTCTATGACTGATTCAAGTATTTTTAGCCAGATCCTAATTGGTATGTTGAAATTTATGTTCCTTTTGATGGCATAGAAAGCCCTTCTTGCCTTGTCTCTCAGATCGTTCACAGCTTTGTGGAAGTTACCTGTGGCGCTGATGTTTAGGCCAAGGTATGTATAGTTTTTTGTGTGCTCTAGGGCAACAGTGTCTAGATGGAATTTGTATTCCTGGCGACTGGACCCTCTCTCTATCTCTCTCTCTCTCACATTCTTTGCTGCAGAATGAAACTGGTTCAAACCGGCCGGAGGTTAGACTTCTAAACCACCAGAGATCTCAGCTATCTGTGGTGACTAAGTGTTGAAACTGTCAACTTCTCTGTTCTGAAGTTACCATGTTTGTTTCAGCAGAGGAGGAACACAATGTTGAGATGATGACAATATAGTTAAAGTATACATCAATATATTTTATAACTTTTTTCTGACATTTAATTGATCCGAATACAGTCTTTGTAAGTTATAAACTCAACAGATGAGTTTCTGAACAGAAGAAACATCCCTCCTCTTCAACCCAACTCCCCCTTAATGAATGACGTCATCACATAACAGACAAGCTACTGAGATCTCAGTAAACCAACAGAACGACCTCCACATCGCCCCCTACAGAATGTTATCAGTACTGATGAATAAATCTACTATAATCTCCACCACCAGTCGTCTCTCCATTGATCCTGGGGGACGAGGTTACAGTCTAATAAACTACATGTTTCAACTCGGTCAATTCAGGAAGTGAAGTGACATTCCATTCATGGATTGAAAAGTCCACATGGAAAATGATGGTCATCAAGGATAAATTGAATTGCAATTCATTGTCTGTATTAAAATGGAATTGAGTTAAATTGTACCCCAGCTCTGGTAACAAGAACACTGTCACAACCAGACGATCAGACGACCTCTTCTCAGACCATAGAATTACATATAGGAGCGGAAGGTAGCCTAGTGGTTAGAGCATTGGACTAGTAATTGAAAGGTTGCAAGTTCAAATCCCAGAGCTGACAAGGAACAAATATGTCATTCTACCCTGTTATGTATTTCACAATGATAAATACTCTAACATGAAGAAATTATTATTTCTAAATATCTGACTACGTTTCCCATTTGAGCCTTATGTACCATTTCCAATCATGTTTTTTGTTTATCATAGCAACAGTGCATGACTTCCTGTTGGCCATCGCTACATCATGGCCATCGTTACATCACTAGACATTAAACTTAACAGCACTCTCACTCTGTGTTAGAGGAATTCTAACAATTCCTATATGTTTTATAGCCAAAATCAAATTCGCACTCTCTCTAGTTCATTAATGAGTTGTAAATTCATGAATTATGCATGAAGTAGATCGAGACCAGTCTTAAAAGCCAGGTAACAGTGTTTATTGCAAGAGAGTACTGAAGCAAAATACAAAGAACCAACATTTTAAAGAGACAACATAAAATGACATCATCAGTTTCCCACACCCTCTCCGATCCACACAATTAGCGCAGTGTTTTCAGGTCTGGAGATGTCTTCTACTCCCCTCATAAACCAAACATTCCAATCTGTCTAAAAGATATCTTCTCCTCCACTAATGGAATATCAAGGACCATTCTTATCTGTCAGAAAATATATATCATCCCTCTCCCTTAAACTTCCCGCAAGGTACAGACAATTAATTCGTTTTACTTACATTTTCAGTAACAACTTAACCAAGAACCCATACATTTCATACCATAACATAATAGTATTAGAATAAATGGTTCTAATTGAAATGTATACATTATTAATCATTTCAACTATAATGATAGGATGGAGAATCTACAGAGGAGGGGGGGAATGGGAGAGAGAGGCAACACTAGACACTATGGAACACAAAGCTTTTACTATCTCATCCTGGAATATACAAGGTGTATATTCCACCACACTACCAGGTGTGAATCAGGGAAGAGACTCAGGGGGTAATTTGGTATAGAGCAGACCTAACCCACTCTATTAAATTACCGTAATTGCTGGACTATAAGCCGCTACTTTTTTCCCAAACTTTGAACCTGGCGGTTTATACAATGACGAGGCTAATTTATGGATTTTTCCCGCTTTCACAAGATTCCTGCCGCCAAAAAACTGAGCACCGTCACATAATGTGACGTAAATCGAGCGCGCTCAAACTTCCCATCATTCTGATTACGGTAGTCATTTTGTCACCCTCATCATGGCAAAGACACGGCGAAATGCATATGATGCAGCTTTCAAGTTGAAGGCGCTCGATCTGGCTGTTGGAAAAGGAAATAGAGCTGCTGCACGGGAGCTTGGCCTTAATGAGTCGATGATAAGACGTTGGAAACAGCAGCGTGAGGAACTGACTCAGTGCAAAAAGACAACAAACCTTTCAAGTTGAAGGCGATCGATCTGGCTGTTGGAAAAGGAAATAGAGCTGCTGCACGGGAGCTTGGCCTTAATGAGTCGATAAGATGTTGGAAACAGCAGCGTGAGGAACTGACTCAGTGCAAAAAGACAACAAACCTTTCAGAGGGAAGAAAAGCAGATGGCCCAAAGTATTTGCAGCCACTCGACATCAGTGTAAATTGTTCAGTGGGAGGCTTGGATGACAAGTGGGGAGAAATCCTTCACTAAAACGGGCCGCATGCGAAGAGCAACTTATGGTCAAGTCTGCCAGTGGGTCCTGACAGCGTGGAGCATTGTCAAAAAATCCACTATCATCAACGTGTTTGGAAAGGCTGGACTGCTGCGTGTTGAAGGGGGCAGCATGAGCTCAGCGGGGTATTTGCCTCCGGATGAAAGTGACGAGAGCGACAATGAAAACGATCCAACATCGGATGAAGCAATTCGGAGGCTATTCAACTCCGACACCGAAGGAGATGACTTCAGTGGTTTCAGTGCACAGGAGGAGGAAGATAGTGACCAAGTTCATTTGTTTCAATGTACCGGTAGGCACCTGTGGCTTATAGACATGTGCGGCTTATTTATGTACAAAATACATATTTTTTAATAATTCAGTGGGTGTGGCTTATATTCCGGTGCGCTTAATAGTCCAGCAATTACGGTAGTCTAATTACGGTAGTCTAATTACGGTAGTCTAATTACGGTAGTCAACACCGGAACATTTTACATCTGGCTAGAAATTAACAAGAAAATGATCTCAACAGAGACACGTCCTCATGTGTGCTACCTAAATCCCCCCACTAGAATCCCCATACTTTAACGATGACAGCTTCTCCATCCTGGAGGGAGAGATCAACCATTTCCAGGGCCAGGGACATGTACTCTACTAGTCTGTGGGGACCTAAATCCCAGAACTGGACAAGAACCTGACACTGTCAGCACACTGGGGTACAAACAGCTACCTGGAGATGACAGTATTCCCTCCCAAATATGCCCCCCTAGACACAACTATGACAAAAATGGGCCACAACTACTGCAGCTCTGTCGCATGCTGGGTATGTACATAGTCAATGGTAGGCTTTGATGGGACTCCTATGGTAGGTACACCTATAGCTCATCTCTTGGCTGTAGTACTGTAGACTACTGTATCACTGACCTCAAGCCAGAGTCTCTCAGAGCGTTCACAGTCAGCCCACTAAACACCCGTATCAGATCACAGCAACATCACAGTCTACCTGAACAGAGCAGTACTCAACCATGAGGCATCAAAGCCAAAGGAACAGCCCACTAAACACCCGTATCAGATCACAGCAACATCACAGTCTACCTGAACAGAGCAGTACTCAACCATGAGGCATCAAAGCCAAAGGAACAGCCCACTAAACACCCCTATCAGATCACAGCAACATCACAGTCTACCTGAACAGAGCGGTACTCAACCATGAGGCATCAAAGCCAAAGGAACAGCCCACTAAACACCCGTATCAGATCACAGCAACATCACAGTCTACCTGAACAGAGCAGTACTCAACCATGAGGCATCAAAGCCAAAGGAACTGAACAGTATGAAGAAGACAGTGGAGGTGTAACTTGGCAGTAGAAAGCCTAAACAGTATGAAGACAGCAAAACCCTAAGAAAGAAACTGAGAAACCTATCCAACCAAAAACATAAAGACCCAGACAGAAGGAATTATATCATTTGTGCAAATGATGCCTATAGAAACGCAATTGGGCAATTTGGGCTTATTCTGGACAGATTTTGGCGAGAGTGAGCCCTCTCTCTTCGACCTCTTCCTCTCTGCTGAAATGATGTCACCAGAGTAAGCCTCCGAGTGAGCGAAACAGCGCCCCTCTATATGTAGCCCATGTATCTGATGCTGTGTGGACAGAAATAGTATGACATGCTCTGTTTGTCCAGACAGCATCAGATACACGGTCTACACATACGGAGACAGAGGGGCGCTGTCCAGACAGCATCAGATACACGGTCTACACATACGGAGACAGAGGGGCGCTGTCCAGACAGCATCAGATACATGGTCTACACATACGGAGACAGAGGGGCGCTGTCCAGACAGCATCAGATACACGGTCTACACATACGGAGACAGAGGGGCGCTGTCCAGACAGCATCAGATACATGGTCTACACATACGGAGACAGAGGGGCGCTGTCCAGACAGCATCAGATACACGGTCTACACATACGGAGACAGAGGGGCGCTGTCCAGACAGCATCAGATACATGGTCTACACATACGGAGACAGAGGGGCGCTGTCCAGACAGCATCAGATACACGGTCTACACATACGGAGACAGAGGGGCGCTGTCCAGACAGCATCAGATACATGGTCTACACATACGGAGACAGAGGGGCGCTGTCCAGACAGCATCAGATACACGGTCTACACATACGGAGACAGAGGGGCGCTGTCCAGACAGCATCAGATACACGGTCTACACATACGGAGACAGAGGGGCGCTGTCCAGACAGCATCAGATACACGGTCTACACATACGGAGACAGAGGGGCGCTGTCCAGACAGCATCAGATACACGGTCTACACATACGGAGACAGAGGGGCGCTGTCCAGACAGCATCAGATACATGGTCTACACATACGGAGACAGAGGGGCGCTGTCCAGACAGCATCAGATACACGGTCTACACATACGGAGACAGAGGGGCGCTGTCCAGACAGCATCAGATACACGGTCTACACATACGGAGACAGAGGGGCGCTGTCCAGACAGCATCAGATACATGGTCTACACATACGGAGACAGAGGGGCGCTGTCCAGACAGCATCAGATACACGGTCTACACATACGGAGACAGAGGGGCGCTGTCCAGACAGCATCAGATACACGGTCTACACATACGGAGACAGAGGGGCGCTGTCCAGACAGCATCAGATACATGGTCTACACATACGGAGACAGAGGGGCGCTGTCCAGACAGCATCAGATACACGGTCTACACATACGGAGACAGAGGGGCGCTGTCCAGACAGCATCAGATACACGGTCTACACATACGGAGACAGAGGGGCGCTGTCCAGACAGCATCAGATACACGGTCTACACATACGGAGACAGAGGGGCGCTGTCCAGACAGCATCAGATACACGGTCTACACATACGGAGACAGAGGGGCGCTGTCCAGACAGCATCAGATACACGGTCTACACATACGGAGACAGAGGGGCGCTGTCCAGACAGCATCAGATACATGGTCTACACATACGGAGACAGAGGGGCGCTGTCCAGACAGCATCAGATACACGGTCTACACATACGGAGACAGAGGGGCGCTGTCCAGACAGCATCAGATACACGGTCTACACATACGGAGACAGAGGGGCGCTGTCCAGACAGCATCAGATACACGGTCTACACATACGGAGACAGAGGGGCGCTGTCCAGACAGCATCAGATACATGGTCTACACATACGGAGACAGAGGGGCGCTGTCCAGACAGCATCAGATACACGGTCTACACATACGGAGACAGAGGGGCGCTGTCCAGACAGCATCAGATACACGGTCTACACATACGGAGACAGAGGGGCGCTGTCCAGACAGCATCAGATACACGGTCTACACATACGGAGACAGAGGGGCGCTGTCCAGACAGCATCAGATACATGGTCTACACATACGGAGACAGAGGGGCGCTGTCCAGACAGCATCAGATACATGGTCTACACATACGGAGACAGAGGGGCGCTGTCCAGACAGCATCAGATACATGGTCTACACATACGGAGACAGAGGGGCGCTGTCCAGACAGCATCAGATACATGGTCTACACATACGGAGACAGAGGGGCGCTGTCCAGACAGCATCAGATACATGGTCTACACATACGGAGACAGAGGGGCGCTGTCCAGACAGCATCAGATACATGGTCTACACATACGGAGACAGAGGGGCGCTGTCCAGACAGCATCAGATACACGGTCTACACATACGGAGACAGAGGGGCGCTGTCCAGACAGCATCAGATACACGGTCTACACATACGGAGACAGAGGGGCGCTGTCCAGACAGCATCAGATACATGGTCTACACATACGGAGACAGAGGGGCGCTGTCCAGACAGCATCAGATACACGGTCTACACATACGGAGACAGAGGGGCGCTGTCCAGACAGCATCAGATACACGGTCTACACATACGGAGACAGAGGGGCGCTGTCCAGACAGCATCAGATACACGGTCTACACATACGGAGACAGAGGGGCGCTGTCCAGACAGCATCAGATACACGGTCTACACATACGGAGACAGAGGGGCGCTGTCCAGACAGCATCAGATACACGGTCTACACATACGGAGACAGAGGGGCGCTGTCCAGACAGCATCAGATACACGGTCTACACATACGGAGACAGAGGGGCGCTGTCCAGACAGCATCAGATACACGGTCTACACATACGGAGACAGAGGGGCGCTGTCCAGACAGCATCAGATACACGGTCTACACATACGGAGACAGAGGGGCGCTGTCCAGACAGCATCAGATACACGGTCTACACATACGGAGACAGAGGGGCGCTGTCCAGACAGCATCAGATACATGGTCTACACATACGGAGACAGAGGGGCGCTGTCCAGACAGCATCAGATACACGGTCTACACATACGGAGACAGAGGGGCGCTGTCCAGACAGCATCAGATACACGGTCTACACATACGGAGACAGAGGGGCGCTGTCCAGACAGCATCAGATACACGGTCTACACATACGGAGACAGAGGGGCGCTGTCCAGACAGCATCAGATACACGGTCTACACATACGGAGACAGAGGGGCGCTGTCCAGACAGCATCAGATACACGGTCTACACATACGGAGACAGAGGGGCGCTGTCCAGACAGCATCAGATACACGGTCTACACATACGGAGACAGAGGGGCGCTGTCCAGACAGCATCAGATACACGGTCTACACATACGGAGACAGAGGGGCGCTGTCCAGACAGCATCAGATACACGGTCTACACATACGGAGACAGAGGGGCGCTGTCCAGACAGCATCAGATACACGGTCTACACATACGGAGACAGAGGGGCGCTGTCCAGACAGCATCAGATACACGGTCTACACATACGGAGACAGAGGGGCGCTGTCCAGACAGCATCAGATACACGGTCTACACATACGGAGACAGAGGGGCGCTGTCCAGACAGCATCAGATACACGGTCTACACATACGGAGACAGAGGGGCGCTGTCCAGACAGCATCAGATACACGGTCTACACATACGGAGACAGAGGGGCGCTGTCCAGACAGCATCAGATACACGGTCTACACATACGGAGACAGAGGGGCGCTGTCCAGACAGCATCAGATACACGGTCTACACATACGGAGACAGAGGGGCGCTGTCCAGACAGCATCACATGGTCTACACATACGGAGACAGAGGGGCGCTGTCCAGACAGCATCAGATACACGGTCTACACATACGGAGACAGAGGGGCGCTGTCCAGACAGCATCACATGGTCTACACATACGGAGACAGAGGGGCGCTGTCCAGACAGCATCAGATACATGGTCTACACATACGGAGACAGAGGGGCGCTGTCCAGACAGCATCACATGGTCTACACATACGGAGACAGAGGGGCGCTGTCCAGACAGCATCACATGGTCTACACATACGGAGACAGAGGGGCGCTGTCCAGACAGCATCACACGGTCTACACATACGGAGACAGAGGGGCGCTGTTTCACAGGGATGCGTTAACCCTCCATAATCTAAACCGGGAGGGGGGGGGGGGGGGGGGGGTCATACCGAGGATCATTTAGTTATTTGATTTGGAATTTTAAAACCCATTGAAGTATAAAAATATATATAAACACATCAATTATTTGAATTTGGCCTTAATTCTGTTAGCCCAGCTTTGCACACTCTTGGCATTCTCTCAACCAGCTTCATGAGGTAGTCACCTGGAATACATTTAAATTAACAGGTGTGCCTTCTTAAAAGGTCATTGGTGGAATTTATTTCCTCCTTAATACGTTTGAGCCTATAAGTTGTGTTGTGAAAAGGTAGGGGAGGGGTATACAGAAGACAGCCCTATTTGGTAAAATAGTAAGTCCATATTATGGCAAGAATAGATCAAATGAGCAAAGAGAAATGACAGTCCATCATTACTTTAAGATATGAAGGTCAGTCAAAACGAAACATTTCAAGAACTTTCTTCAAGCGCAGTTGCAAAAACCATCAAGCACTATGATGACTGGCTCTCATGAGGACCGCCACAGGAATGGAAGACCCAGAGTTACCTCTGCTGCAGAGGATAAGTTCATTAGAGTTACCAGACTCAGAAATTGCAACCCAAATAAATGCTTCAGAGAGTTCAAGTAACAGACAGACCTCAACATCAACTGTTCAGAGGAGACTGCATGAATCAGGCCTTCATGGTCGAATTGCTGCAAATGAACCACTACTAAAGGACACCAATAAGAAGAAGAGACTTGCTTGGACCAAGAAACACGAGCAATGGACATTAGACCGGTGGAAATTTTAGCCTGGAGTCCAAATTGGAGATTTTTGGTTCCAACCGGGTGTTGGGGGAACGGATGTTCTCCGCAAGTGTATTTCCCACTGTGAAGCAGTGTTTTTAAAATATACCCTATTTTAAAAACCTGTTATGAAGTTGTTTTTGTAGCATGAACTGTTCATTTTAAGCTGCTGATGTAATGTTTGTATATTTCATTGAACTTTTTTTTCTGTTGATGTTTTTTTACCTGCTGACTTTATCACTGAGCTCCAGAGCTGGTGTGGGACAGGAACTTCCTGTGTGTGTTTGACAGTGGGACAGGAACTTCCTGTGTGTGTTTGACAGTGGGACAGGAACTTCCTATGTGTGTTTGACAGTGGGACAGGAACTTCCTGTGTGTGTTTGACAATGGGACAGGAACTTCCTATGTGTGTTTGACAGTCGGCATGCTCACCTTGTCTGATAGTAACATTGGCTGTTAGTGACCTCTCCATCTTTTTATCTTTCCCTCTTTCCCTCTTTCCCTCTTTCAACTTTTCTCTCCACTCCCCTTCTGTCCACGTTAAAGGGCAACCTATCACGGCCCCAGAGCTAGTGTGTGGGCGGAGCCTGGTACAGGTGAGTCTCCACAGGGCTAACCTGGAGGCTGCTGGTCTGAACGCTTCCTCTTCCTACCTGGCTGACCGCAAGGAGGCTAACGGCAAGGTGTGGTACCAGGTTGGAACACTCTGGAGGTGAGAACAAATTTCCTCAATTTGTGCCAAAAGATTATGCAACACTGGAGGAGTAACTGACTATGTAAATAAAACATCTACCTTACTGCCTTTCGTCTTTTCTCCAGACCAGCACCACCCAGGCTGTCTACTCCAACAGCCTATTGGTTTAGCACCACCCAGGCTGTCTACTCCAACAGCCTATTGGTTTAGCACCACCCAGGCTGTCTACTCCAACAGCCTATTGGTTTAGCACCACCCAGGTTGTCTACTCCAACAGCCTATTGGTTTAGCACCACCCAGGCTGTCTACTCCAACAGCCTATTGGTTTAGCACCACCCAGGCTGTCTACTCCAACAGCCTATTGGTTTAGCACCACCCAGGCTGTCTACTCCAACAGCCTATTGGTTTAGCACCACCCAGGCTGTCTACTCCAACAGCCTATTGGTTTAGCACCACCCAGGTTGTCTACTCCAACAGCCTATTGGTTTAGCACCACCCAGGTTGTCTACTCCAACAGCCTATTGGTTTAGCACCACCCAGGCTGTCTACTCCAACAGCCTATTGGTTTAGCACCACCCAGGCTGTCTACTCCAACAGCCTATTGGTTTAGCACCACCCAGGCTGTCTACTCCAACAGCCTATTGGTTTAGCACCACCCAGGCTGTCTACTCCAACAGCCTATTGGTTTAGCACCACCCAGGTTGTCTACTCCAACAGCCTATTGGTTTAAGAAGCTGCTAGACTCCCTCACTGGACCAGGGAGCCTTCCTTTCTCCTGTGTCTGTCCCCTGGAGAGCAGCCTGGTTGGAGCCGTCAGACCTACCTGGGAGAAATATGACATGTTTACACACTGTGTCTGTCCCCTGGAGAGCAGCCTGGATGGAGCTGTCAGACCTACCTGGGAGAAATATGACATGTTTACACACTGTGTCTATCCCCTGGAGAGCAGCCTGGTTGGAGCCGTCAGACCTACCTGGGAGAAATATGACATGTTTACACACTGTGTCTGTCCCCTGGAGAGCAGCCTGGTTGGAGCCGTCAGACCTACCTGGGAGAAATATGACATGTTTACACACTGTGTCTATCCCCTGGAGAGCAGCCTGGATGGAGCCGTCAGACCTACCTGGGAGAAATATGACATGTTTACACACTGTGTTTACCCAATTACATTTTTCCTGGTTTTCATTTACATTCAAATTGAACCCTGAACTGAGCCAAATCTGACTTAAATTGATACTTCCATTTATTTTGCTAAACAGCATTAGCAAGCGCTAGTTGGCTGTAGATGCAACAAAAGTCCAATATGTTTCATCCTATATCTTGTTCTCCATCTTGTCTTTAAATAGTGAATCAACATGTTTTCAACACTTTTATTTCCATGACTGATCAAAACTCATTTTCTCTGCAGCTGACATATAGTGAGCCATATGTTTGGAACAGCTGACATATAGTGAGCCATATGTTTGGAACAGCTGACATATAGTGAGCCATATGTTTGGAACAGCTGACATATAGTGAGCCATATGTTTGGAACAGCTGACATATAGTGAGCCGTATGTTTGGAACAGCTGACATATAGTGAGCCATATGTTTGGAACAGCTGACATATAGTGAGCCATATGTTCAGAACATCAGACATATAGTGAGCCATATGTTTGGAACAGCTGACATATAGTGAGCCATATGTTTGGAACTGCTGACATATAGTGAGCCATATGTTCAGAACATCAGACATATAGTGAGCCATATGTTTGGAACAGCTGACATATAGTGAGCCATATGTTCAGACCATCAGACATATAGTGAGCCATATGTTTGGAACAGCTGACATATAGTGAGCCATATGTTCAGAACATCAGAATTATAGTGAGCCATATGTTTGGAACAGCTGACATATAGTGAGCCATATGTTTGGAACAGCTGACATATAGTGAGCCATATGTTCAGAACATCACATCACAATAAAATCGCAGTATCGAGTAACAATATTACCTATACAATCGTGAAAATTGTAAGAAATGCAATACATCGTATCGGCACCTAAGTATCGTGATGATATCATATTGTGAGGTCCCTGGCAGTTCCCAACCGTAACACAAACACCTCACTGGTAACCTTGTATTTTCACTGTTTGTCTTCCATGGAACCAAATGGCCAGATTGAACCAAACAGCCTTGCAATGGGACAACAGAGAGCTTCTGCATCTTAACGACTGAGATAATAAAGTGAACTGTACCTTTTTACTATTACATCAGTCTGTTGTGTCATTATATCAATGTCTTGCTGTTGACTTTAGGTGAAGCAGAGTTATGGCTAAGCTGAGGTTCTGATAGAATTTCATCTTGTTCGTGTCATTTATTTTCCTAATTCTTTTTTCGACTTAATGTTTCACAGTTGACGTAACTAAACAGCAGGGCTTAAATCATCAGGAGGCGTTGCTTCCTTCGTCCTCCATTAAAGGGTTCATATATGTTTTGTTGGTCCTAACATGAGAACGGTGGACCCATTTCTTCCAGTATGTACAGACATGACATGACCATATTTGGTCGTAGGCCCGTTGCTAAGGTGTTGAGTAAGTTATTTACTAAGGTGTTCTAATTGATTGATCAGGCTTAATGTTATTTGACTCCCTTGTAAGGGTGAAACCGTTTTTTTAAAAGTATGTGCTAACTTCATAACTGCCTTACCAAGCGGTGATGCAGCCAGCCACCATCCTCTCAGTGGTGCAGCTGTACAACATTTTGAGGATCTGAGGGCCAATACAGCGTCCTGAGGAGAGAGGAAGCGTTGTCAGGCCCTCTTCACGACTGAAAATATAAGGGGGCAACCATTTTTTTAAGTATGTGCTAATGAGATTCATGGATACATGAGTTTCATGGATTCCCATGGGCTCTAAACATTAAATACCAAGCTCTCAAATTGTTCAGGCATGTAGAAGTGACTTAACACTAAAACAAAATAACAAAACTTGCTGTATCGTCTATAAGCCATAGAGAGAGGGATAATGCCTGTGGAACACTATGGCCCCGTTTCAAATGGCACCCTATTCCCTACTTATGGCACCCTATTCCCTACTTATGGTACCCTATTCCCTACTCATGGCACCCTATTCCCTACTTATGGCACCCTATTCCCTACTTATGGCACCCTATTCCCTACTTATGGTACCCTATTCCCTACTTATGGCACCCTATTCCCTACTTATGGCACCCTATTCCCTACTTATGGCACCCTATTCCCTACTTATGGCACCCTATTCCCTACTTATGGTACCCTATTCCCTACTTATGGTACCCTATTCCCTAATTATGGCACCCTATTCCCTACTTATGGCACCCTATTCCCTACTTATGGCACTACTTTTGACCATCTTAGTAAACAAAAGTAGTGCACTATATAGGGAATAGGGTGCCATTTGAGTCTGTGTTTAGACGAGTGGGAACAGTTCACCTTTCCCTCAGCGTGAATAGTTGATATAATGTCATCGTGGTGACAACTGGCTATTGTTGGTCATCTAGAGCAAAGAGAAAAGGGTTTGGAATAAGACAAAGGGAACAGGTCAGATCTTTTGTTGTTATTAATCCACTGATTCAGCGTGACTAAATGGAGAAACAGGCATATCTATAGTACAAACAGAAGACTAAATGGAGATGTATTACGTGAGAGCAACACAGTTGAAACAGGCATATCTATAGTACAAACAGAAGACTAAATGGAGATGTATTATGTGAGAACGACACAGTTGAAACAGGCATATCTATAGTACAGACAGAAGACAAAAACTGAACGATTTAAAGGGAACAAAGACAAGAACACTGGACAGTGAGCTCCAGAAGTATTGGGACAGTGAGCTCCAGAAGTATTGGGACAGTGAGCTCCAGAAGTATTGGGACAGTGAGCTCCAGAAGTATTGGGACAGCGAGCTCCAGAAGTATTGGAACAGTGAGCTCCAGAAGTATTGGAACAGTGAGCTCCAGAAGTATTGGGACAGTGAGCTCCAGAAGTATTGGGACAGTGAGCTCCAGAAGTATTGGGACAGTGAGCTCCAGAAGTATTGGAACAGTGAGCTCCAGAAGTATTGGGACAGTGAGCTCCAGAAGTATTGGGACAGCGAGCTCCAGAAGTATTGGGACAGCGAGCTCCAGAAGTATTGGAACAGTGAGCTCCAGAAGTATTGGGACAGTGAGCTCCAGAAGTATTGGGACAGCGAGCTCCAGAAGTATTGGGACAGTGAGCTCCAGAAGTATTGGGACAGTGAGCTCCAGAAGTATTGGGACAGTGAGCTCCAGAAGTATTGGAACAGTGAGCTCCAGAAGTATTGGGACAGTGAGCTCCAGAAGTATTGGGACAGCGAGCTCCAGAAGTATTGGGACAGCGAGCTCCAGAAGTATTGGAACAGTGAGCTCCAGAAGTATTGGGACAGTGAGCTCCAGAAGTATTGGGACAGTGAGCTCCAGAAGTATTGGGACAGTGAGCTCCAGAAGTATTGGGACAGTGAGCTCCAGAAGTATTGGGACAGCGAGCTCCAGAAGTATTGGAACAGTGAGCTCCAGAAGTATTGGAACAGTGAGCTCCAGAAGTATTGGGACAGTGAGCTCCAGAAGTATTGGGACAGTGAGCTCCAGAAGTATTGGGACAGTGAGCTCCAGAAGTATTGGAACAGTGAGCTCCAGAAGTATTGGGACAGTGAGCTCCAGAAGTATTGGGACAGCGAGCTCCAGAAGTATTGGGACAGCGAGCTCCAGAAGTATTGGAACAGTGAGCTCCAGAAGTATTGGGACAGTGAGCTCCAGAAGTATTGGGACAGTGAGCTCCAGAAGTATTGGGACAGTGAGCTCCAGAAGTATTGGGACAGTGAGCTCCAGAAGTATTGGGACAGTGAGCTCCAGAAGTATCGGGACAGTGAGCTCCGGAAGTATTGGGACAGTGAGCTCCAGAAGTATCGGGACAGTGAGCTCCAGAAGTATTGGGACAGTGAGCTCCAGAAGTATTGGGACAGTGAGCTCCAGAAGTATTGGGACAGTGAGCTCCAGAAGTATTGGGACAGTGAGCTCCAGAAGTATTGGGACAGTGAGCTCCAGAAGTATCGGGACAGTGAGCTCCAGAAGTATTGGGACAGTGAGCTCCAGAAGTATTGGGACAGTGAGCTCCAGAAGTATTGGGACAGGGACACAGATTTAGTGGTTTTGTACTCTGGGACTTTGTATTGGAAACGATTTGCTGACGTTGAGGTTAAAGGGCATCCTGTGTCGTGGAGGATCGTTACAAAATATAACACTTACAAGAACTTGTGAATTCAATATAGGCTTTTAATACAATATATATCTAGAAGCCTAGATGGTCCGCGGAACACACACTTTTCCAGAGCACTTCCTGGCTCTGTTTTTATACACATACAACATATGAGTCCATCCCACATGCAAATGAAGTTATTTCCCTCAGTCTTGAAATGATTTGCTGACGTTGAGGTTAAAGTGCAGCCTGTCAGCTTTAATTTGAGGGTATTTTCATCCATATCGGGTGAAACTGTTTAGAAATTACAGAACCTTTAGTATACAGTCCACCGATTTTAGGAGACCGAAAGTATTGGGACAAATTCACTTATATGGGTATTAAAGTAGTCAAAAGTGGAGTATTTAGTCCCATATTCACAGCACACAATGACTACATACATTAGTTGGATGTGTTTGCTATTTGTTCTTGTTGTGTTTCAGATTATTTTGTGCCCAATAGAAATGTACAGTAAATAATGTGTTGTGTTATTTTGGAGTCACTTTTAACGTAAATAAGAATAGAATATGTTTCTAAACACTTCTACATTAATGTGGATGCTACCATGGTTACAGATAATCCTGAATTAATTGTTAATAATGAGTAAGAAAGTTAAAGGCATAAATTTCACACTCCCCCCAAAAAATGCTAACCTCCCCTGTTATTGGTCATGGTGAGAGGTTAGCATGTCTTGGGGGTATGATATATAATGCTAACCTCCCCTGATATTGTAATGGTGAGAGGTTAGCATGTCTTGGGGGTATGATATATAATGCTAACCTCCCCTGTTATTGTAATGGTGAGAGGTTAGCATGTCTTGGGGGTATGATATATAATGCTAACCTCCCCTGTTATTGTAATGGTGAGAGG
The DNA here is from genome assembly GCF_057628025.1 of Oncorhynchus mykiss. Classification (NCBI taxonomy): domain Eukaryota; kingdom Metazoa; phylum Chordata; class Actinopteri; order Salmoniformes; family Salmonidae; genus Oncorhynchus; species Oncorhynchus mykiss. The sequence continues at coordinate 13,477,333 of NC_143034.1, forward strand.
TTAGCATGTCTTGGGGGTATGATATATAATGCTAACCTCCCCTGTTATTGTAATGGTGAGAGGTTAGCATGTCTTGGGGGTATGATATATAATGCTAACCTCCCCTGTTATTGTAATGGTGAGAGGTTAGCATGTCTTGGGGGTATGATATATAATGCTAACCTCCCCTGTTATTGCAATGGTGAGAGGTTAGCATGTCTTGGGTGTAAGAAGTCAGCCAAATGTTAAATTGTTCTCTGGGTTATTGTGAGACATGAATCACCTCATATATCACATGGTGTTGACCTAATGCCACCCATCAGCCACCACACCTGTCCTGTTGATTTAAGGTTTTGGAGATTTCTTTTAAGTTTGTTTAATTCGTTTGAAAACATCCAATTTAATCGACATGCCACCCAACAGAGCATATAGACTTTAGCTTAATCACAGCCCAGGTTTCCATGGTGATCAGGCGATTGTTGCATTCCTTGCGTATGAACAGTGATAGTTGTCATTGAACCTCTTCCACACCTATTGTTAGTCTGAAATCCAGTCAGTTTCGACTGACATTTCACTCCATGTCCTCTGTGTCATTGCCAAACAGTTTATCATGACAAGGAGTGGCAAGGAGTGGAATGAGAGCTGAACAGACTGGGACCCAGACTAAGGTATTGTCCCTGGGAATATTGCACAATGTGACCTGCTTCCCCCACTCCCAGATAACCAGTGTATAAATGCCTAGTTTACAGGTGGTTCCAGCAGTCAGCATCAACATTTGGTAAGTCGGTACTTCTCTCAGATCACTATTCATCCTGTCTGGTTAAACAAAGTTATTTTTGGTTTGGTGAAATTAATATATCTGCACTGAGTTTGAAATGTTATAATACCCTTCAGAGAATGTGTGTCCATGCTTAATATCTATTAATGTATTAGATGTGTTGTTATAATATCCTCCAGAGAATGTGTGTCCGTGCTTAATATCTATTATTGTATTAGATGTGTTGTTATAATACCCTCCAGAGAATGTGTGTCCATGTTTAATATCTATTAATGTATTAGATGTTTTCTAATGTGGTTTATTGCAGAATGTGGTTTATTGTGACAGAAAATAAAATGTGTTTTATCACCATAGGATGACCTGTATAGATACAGTCAAATTAAATCAAGTCAAACTTGCATTTAAACGTGCCTGACTTTCGAGTGGATGTAAATTGTGGATAAAGTGTGGATTAATATAATAAGTGTATTTTCCTTCAGGTTGTGTTCCCCGTTTCTGCCCCTGTAGAAGTAACTAGTGTTGATGAGGATGATCCTGGTGGCTCTGCTGGTGCCTCTACTGGTTCTGTTCAGTGCTGGACATACCTCAGGTACACACATATATACTATATATTTAATACATCAACAGCTGGACATACCTCAGGTACACACATATATACTATATATTTAATACATCAACAGCTGGACATACCTCAGGTACACACATATATACTATATATTTAATACATCAACAGCCGGACATACCTCAGGTACACACATATATACTATATATTTAATATATCAACAGCTGGACATACCTCAGGTACACACAAATATACTATACATTTAATACATCAACAGCTGGACATACCTCAGGTACACACAAATATACTATATATTTAATACATCAACAGCTGGACATACCTCAGGTACACACATATATACTATATATTTAATACATCAACAGCTGGACATACCTCAGGTACACACAAATATACTATATATTTAATACATCAACAGCTGGACATACCTCAGGTACACACAAATATACTATATATTTAATACATCAACAGCTGGACATACCTCAGGTACACACATATATACTATATATTTAATACATCAACAGCTGGACATACCTCAGGTACACACAAATATACTATATATTTAATACATCAACAGCTGGACATACCTCAGGTACACACACATATATACTATATATTTAATACATCAACAGCTGGACATACCTCAGGTACACACATATATACTATATATTTAATACATCAACAGCTGGACATACCTCAGGTACACACATATATACTATATATTTAATACATCAACAGCTGGACATACCTCAGGTACACACAAATATACTATATATTTAATACATCAACAGCTGGACATACCTCAGGTACACACATATATACTATATATTTAATACATCAACAGCTGGACATACCTCAGGTACACACATATATACTATATATTTAATACATCAACAGCTGGACATACCTCAGGTACACACATATATACTATATATTTAATACATCAACAGCTGGACATACCTCAGGTACACACATATATACTATATATTTAATACATCAACAGCTGGACATACCTCAGGTACACACATATATACTATATATTTAATACATCAACAGCTGGACATACCTCAGGTACACACAAATATACTATATATTTAATACATCAACAGCTGGACATACCTCAGGTACACACATATATACTATATATTTAATACATCAACAGCTGGACATACCTCAGGTACACACATATATACTATATATTTAATACATCAACAGCTGGACATACCTCAGGTACACACATATATACTATATATTTAATACATCAACAGCTGGACATACCTCAGGTACACACATATATACTATATATTTAATACATCAAAATATTTACAGTACCAGTCCAAAGTTTGAACTCATTCAAGGGTTTTTCTTTATTTTTGCTATTTTCTACATTGTATGATAATAGTGAAGACATCAAAACTATAAAATAACACATATGCAATCATGCATCAACCAAAAAAAAGTGTAACATTTTATACATTTGATTCTTCAAAGTAGCAAGCCTTTGCCTTGATGAGAATTTTGCACACTCTTGGCATTCTCTCAACCAGCTTCATGAGGTAGTCACCTGGAATGCATTTCAATTTCTTTCCTTCTCAATGCGTTTCAGCTGTAATCAGTTGTATTGTGACAAGGTAGGGGCGGTATACAGAAGATAGACCCTTGAATGAGTAGGTGTGTCCATAATATATATTACATAATGAATACTATATATGACAGACAATATATCATTTGTAAAATATATTTTCTCACTGAGTGTCTGCCATATTACGAGATCAAATATATTTGGTTAGACAGTATATGTATTATGTATTAAGGATTGTATTTACGAAGTATTTTAATAGAGTTTAATAGTATTTATAAACTGGGTGGTTCGAGCCCTGAATGCTGATTGGATGAAAGCCGTGGTATATCAGACCATATATTTTTACTCCTCTAATTTAATTGGTAACCAGTTTATAATAGCAATAAGGCAACTGGGGTTTGTGGTATGCATCATGCCTAAGAACAGCCCTTAGCTGTGGTATATTGGCCATGTACATATATTCATGCCTTATTGCTTAAATAACCCACCACACAACTGACTTCTGTATCTTCTCTGCTCTTTAGTCTCAGAACCTTAAAATGGAGGCATCAAAACAATTCAGGTGTATCATGATACCTCAACCTAAAAAGACGATGAACCCATATATTCCCAAATCCCCACAGGTATGATTGTCACCAGCTGCGAGGCGTGTCACGAACAAGCCGTCTGCCGCACCTCCGCCATGGCAGGTGACATCACATGCACCTGTAAGAAGGGCTTCTCCGGAGACGGCCTCATCTGTTTACCTGGCCACACCGCCGCCGCCGACCACCACGCCCCTCGCCGTGTCCGCCGCTCCTACCCCACCTCCAACACCAACCTTGCCCATGTCCGGTTCAGCTGCGGCTTCAACGAGTGCGCCGACGGGGAGGACTGCATCACGGTCGCCGGCATCCAGCAGTGCTCCAACCCCTGTAAGATCTACACGGTCCTGAACGACGCCTGGCGTTCCACCAACAACCACGTGGGCAACAAGCACTGCGACCGCAACGTCCACTGGGACGGCTATTACCGCATGTTCATCGGCAACCAGAGCGTGTCCATGCCGGACAAGTGCGTGGATTCCTTCAAGTGCGGCACCCAGGCTCCCTTGTGGCTGGCGTTTCCTCCCCCCCAGCAGGTGGATGAAATTGTCCAGAGTGCAGTCTGCGCCAGCTTCAATGGGGACTGCTGCTGGGTGCAGTCTCAGCCCATCCACGTCAAGGCATGCCCTGGGAACTACTTTGTGTACAAGTTCGTCATGCCTCCCGGGTGCTACGTCGCCTATTGTGCATGTAAGGTTTTGCCCCCTGCTTTGCCAAGTTCTGAGTGGGGCTTGTTGACGTTGTTCACCAGTTCACCAGTCATTCACCAGCTGGTTATATACACCATGATGTTCTTCTTCTTGATGTTCTTCTTATGGCCCTAGATATCAACAGTACTCAGCATATTCATCCATTCATTCATATTGATTCTGGAAATACCAGCATACTAGTTCTTTCAAAACATGAGTGATGAATGTTCCCTCATAACTGTGTTTCCTGTTTAACTCCTTGTTCCAGATGTGACAGCTCCCACCACAACACCAAAACCAGTCACAACAACAACCACAACAACAACCACCACAACAACAACAACCACAACAACAACAAAAGCCCCTGTAAAGGTCACGAAGACAACAAATGCACCTGTAAAAGACACCACAACAACACAAACACCTGTTAAGATCACCATGACAACACAAACACCTATTAAGATCACCATGACAACACAAACACCTATTAAGATCACCACGACAACACAAACATCCATAAATATCACCACTACGACAAAATCACCAGTAGATGTTGTCACCTCGACAAAAACACCAGTAGACAACAATCGCACCACAACAACAACACAGTCACAGGTTGCCACGACTACGCCAAAAGCAATGTGTGGTACCTGCAGAGAGGGGGAGACCTGCGTGAGCACCGATGGGGTCACTTGGCGGTGTGAGAGGCCAGGTGAGTTCTCAGAAAACACCTGCTTGAGCACCTATGGGGTCACTTGGCGGTGTGAGAGGCCAGGTGAGTCTCAGAAAACACCTGCTTGAGGACCTATGGGGTCACTTGGCGGTGTGAGAGGCCAGGTGAGTTCTCAGAAAACACCTGCTTGAGGACCTATGTACTCTCTTAGAAAAACAGGTGCTCTCTAGAACCTAAAAGGGTTCTTCGGCTGTCCCCATAAGAGAACCCTTTGAAGAACCCTTTTTTGGTTCCAGGTAGAACCCTATTGGGTTCCAAGTTGAACCCCTTCCCTAGAGGGTTCGACCTGGAAACAAAAAGGGTTATCCTATGGAAACAGCCGAAGAACCATTTTGAAATAACTTTTTCTAAGAGTGCATGTGAGAATTTGTAATTCCTTCTTTTCAATTGGGGTTCTTGAATAACACTCTTTCTTTCTTTTCTCATTCCTCTGTCTCTCTCTTCCTCTCTTACAGATCAGCCTGTTTCTCATCCCTCTGTCTCTCTCTTCCTCTCTTACAGATCAGCCTGTTTCTCATCCCTATGTCTCTCTCTTCCTCTCTTACAGATCAGCCTGTTTCTCATTCCTCTGTCTCTCTCTTCCTCTCTTACAGATCAGCCTGTTTCTCATCCCTCTGTCTCTCTCTTCCTCTCTTACAGATCAGCCTGTTTCTCATCCCTATGTCTCTCTCTTCCTCTCTTACACATCAGCCTGTTTCTCATCCCTCTGTCTCTCTCTTCCTCTCTTACAGATCAGCCTGTTTCTCATTCCTCTGTCTCTCTCTTCCTCTCTTACAGATCAGCCTGTTTCTCATCCCTCTGTCTCTCTCTTCCTCTCTTACAGATCAGCCTGTTTCTCATCCCTCTGTCTCTCTCTTCCTCTCTTACAGATCAGCCTGTTTCTCATCCCTCTGTCTCTCTCTTCCTCTTTTACAGATCAGCCTGTTTCCCATCCCTCTTGTCTCTCTCTTCCTCTCTTACAGATCAGCCTGTTTCTCATTCCTCTGTCTCTCTCTTCCTCTCTTACAGATCAGCCTGTTTCTCATCCCTCTGTCTCTCTCTTCCTCTCTTACAGATCAGCCTGTTTCTCATCCCTCTGTCTCTCTCTTCCTCTCTTACAGATCAGCCTGTTTCTCATCCCTCTTGTCTCTCTCTTCCTCTCTTACAGATCAGCCTGTTTCTCATCCCTCTGTCTCTCTCTTCCTCTCTTACAGATCAGCCTGTTTTGCTGCACCCAGAGGTAGTGTGTGGGCGGAGCCTGGTACAGGTGGGTCTCAACAGGACTAGCCTGGAGGCCGCTGGTCTGGACGCCACCACCGCTAACCTGGCCGACCCCCGGTGTGCCGCTCACGAAGAGCGTGGCGGCATGGTATGGTACCAGGTGGAGCGCACGGAGGGCGCCTGCGGAAACACTCTGGTGGTGAGAACAGACCCCGACCCGTTCACCCCGTTCCTCACCAAAATGTTCAACAGAGAACACTTGCTGTGAGACATGTTGCCATCAACAGAGAACACTTGCTGTGAGACATGTTGCCATCAACAGAGAACACTTGCTGTGAGACATGTTGCCATCAACAGAGAACACTTGCTGTGAGACATGTTGCCATCAACAGAGAACACTTGCTGTGAGACATGTTGCCATCAACAGAGAACACTTGCTGTGAGACATGTTGCCATCAACAGAGAACACTTGCTGTGAGACATGTTGCCATCAACAGAGAACACTTGCTGTGAGACATGTTGCCATCAACAGAGAACACTTGCTGTGAGACATGTTGCCATCAACAGAGAACACTTGCTGTGAGACATGTTGCCATCAACAGAGAACACTTGCTGTGAGACATGTTGCCATCAACAGAGAACACTTGCTGTGAGACATGTTGCCATCAACAGAGAACACTTGCTGTGAGACATGTTGCCATCAACAGAGAACACTTGCTGTGAGACATGTTGCCATCAACAGAAAATGATGAACAGATGAACTGAAATACAATAGTCCAAGAATTATATTATTGTGAGAACTGGTGAGAGGTCCTCTCCTGGCTTCTAACCTTCTTCCCTTTTCCCCCTTTCACCAGACAAACGGAACTGACGCCATCTTTTCCAACAGTTTATTCATCTACCACGTTCCCGACGTGTCCTTCAGCCGACCCGTGAGCGTGCCTTTCTCCTGTGCCTACCCTCTGGAATCAGAGACCAGCCTGGATGTGGCCATCAAACCCTACCTGTCGTAAGTGGAGACGTGACGTTACAGTAAACACTGTAAAACATGGACAATGTAACACAACATCTTTGACCAGTTTTATCATTGGAATGTGATACAATACGAGGCAGCGGTGTACTTTAGGACCATGCGGACGCCTCCGAGCCGTCGGGGAGGCTGTTTGGAGTCTTTTTACGACTGGATTTAAAAACGATAATAATTATGCCCCTCCCACTTCTAAATCCAAACCCTGTAACACAATGTAATATAATGTAGCACAATGTAAAACAATGCAGGCGAACACATGTCAGACTGTCAGTATTCTGTTAATGCAGGCTAACACATGTCGGACTGTCAGTATCCTGTTAATGCAGGAGAACACATGTCGGACTGTCAGTATTCTGTTAATGCAGGCTAACACATGTCGGACTGTCAGTATCCTGTTAATGCAGGCTAACACATGTCAGACTGTCAGTATTCTGTTAATGCAGGCTAACACATGTCGGACTGTCAGTATCCTGTTAATGCAGGCGAACACATGTCGGACTGTCAGTATCCTGTTAATGCAGGCTAACACATGTCGGACTGTCAGTATCCTGTTAATGCAGGCGAACACATGTCGGACTGTCAGTATTCTGTTAATGCAGGCGAACACATGTCAGACTGTCAGTATCCTGTTAATGCAGGCGAACACATGTCAGACTGTCAGTATTCTGTTAATGCAGGCGAACACATGTCGGACTGTCAGTATCCTGTTAATGCAGGCTAACACATGTCGGACTGTCAGTATCCTGTTAATGCAGGCGAACACATGTCAGACTGTCAGTATCCTGTTAATGCAGGCTAACACATGTCGGACTGTCAGTATCCTGTTAATGCAGGCTAACACATGTCGGACTGTCAGTATCCTGTTAATGCAGGCTAACACATGTCGGACTGTCAGTATCCTGTTAATGCAGGCTAACACATGTCAAGCTGTCAGTATTCTGTTAATGCAGGCTAACACATGTCAAGCTGTCAGTATTCTGTTAATGCAGGCTAACACATGTCGGACTGTCAGTATTCTGTTAATGCAGGCTAACACATGTCAAGCTGTCAGTATTCTGTTAATGCAGGCGAACACATGTCGGACTGTCAGTATTCTGTTAATGCAGGCTAACACATGTCGGACTGTCAGTATCCTGTTAATGCAGGCTAACACATGTCGGACTGTCAGTATCCTGTTAATGCAGGCTAACACATGTCGGACTGTCAGTATTCTGTTAATGCAGGCTAACACATGTCGGACTGTCAGTATCCTGTTAATGCAGGCTAACACATGTCGGACTGTCAGTATTCTGTTAATGCAGGCTAACACATGTCGGACTGTCAGTATTCTGTTAATGCAGGCTAACACATGTCGGACTGTCAGTATCCTGTTAATGCAGGCGAACACATGTCGGACTGTCAGTATCCTGTTAATGCAGGCGAACACATGTCGGACTGTCAGTATCCTGTTAATGCAGGCGAACACATGTCGGACTGTCAGTATTCTGTTAATGCAGGCGAACACATGTCGGACTGTCAGTATCCTGTTAATGCAGGCGAACACATGTCGGACTGTCAGTATCCTGTTAATGCAGGCGAACACATGTCGGACTGTCAGTATTCTGTTAATGCAGGCGAACACATGTCGGACTGTCAGTATCCTGTTAATGCAGGCGAACACATGTCGGACTGTCAGTATCCTGTTAATGCAGGCTAACACATGTCGGACTGTCAGTATCCTGTTAATGCAGGCGAACACATGTCGGACTGTCAGTATCCTGTTAATGCAGGCGAACACATGTCGGACTGTCAGTATTCTGTTAATGCAGGCGAACACATGTCGGACTGTCAGTATCCTGTTAATGCAGGCGAACACATGTCGGACTGTCAGTATCCTGTTAATGCAGGCTAACACATGTCGGACTGTCAGTATCCTGTTAATGCAGGCTAACACATGTCGGACTGTCAGTATCCTGTTAATGCAGGCGAACACATGTCGGACTGTCAGTATTCTGTTAATGCAGGCGAACACATGTCGGACTGTCAGTATCCTGTTAATGCAGGCGAACACATGTCGGACTGTCAGTATTCTGTTAATGCAGGCGAACACATGTCGGACTGTCAGTATCCTGTTAATGCAGGCTAGCACATGTCGGACTGTCAGTATTCTGTTAATGCAGGCGAACACATGTCGGACTGTCAGTATTCTGTTAATGCAGGCGAACACATGTCGGACTGTCAGTATCCTGTTAATGCAGGCGAACACATGTCGGACTGTCAGTATCCTGTTAATGCAGGCTAGCACATGTCGGACTGTCAGTATCCTGTTAATGCAGGCTAACACATGTCGGACTGTCAGTATCCTGTTAATGCAGGCTAACACATGTCGGACTGTCAGTATCCTGTTAATGCAGGCTAGCACATGTCGGACTGTCAGTATCCTGTTAATGCAGGCTAACACATGTCGGACTGTCAGTATCCTGTTAATGCAGGCTAACACATGTCGGACTGTCAGTATTCTGTTAATGCAGGCTAACACATGTCGGACTGTCAGTATCCTGTTAATGCAGGCTAGCACATGTCGGACTGTCAGTATCCTGTTAATGCAGGCGAACACATGTCGGACTGTCAGTATTCTGTTAATGCAGGCGAACACATGTCGGACTGTCAGTATCCTGTTAATGCAGGCGAACACATGTCGGACTGTCAGTATTCTGTTAATGCAGGCGAACACATGTCGGACTGTCAGTATCCTGTTAATGCAGGCGAACACATGTCGGACTGTCAGTATCCTGTTAATGCAGGCGAACACATGTCGGACTGTCAGTATCCTGTTAATGCAGGCTAACACATGTCGGACTGTCAGTATTCTGTTAATGCAGGCGAACACATGTCGGACTGTCAGTATTCTGTTAATGCAGGCGAACACATGTCGGACTGTCAGTATCCTGTTAATGCAGGCGAACACATGTCGGACTGTCAGTATTCTGTTAATGCAGGCTAACACATGTCGGACTGTCAGTATCCTGTTAATGCAGGCTAACACATGTCGGACTGTCAGTATTCTGTTAATGCAGGCGAACACATGTCGGACTGTCAGTATTCTGTTAATGCAGGCGAACACATGTCGGACTGTCAGTATCCTGTTAATGCAGGCGAACACATGTCGGACTGTCAGTATTCTGTTAATGCAGGCGAACACATGTCGGACTGTCAGTATTCTGTTAATGCAGGCGAACACATGTCGGACTGTCAGTATTCTGTTAATGCAGGCGAACACATGTCGGACTGTCAGTATCCTGTTAATGCAGGCGAACACATGTCGGACTGTCAGTATTCTGTTAATGCAGGCGAACACATGTCGGACTGTCAGTATCCTGTTAATGCAGGCTAACACATGTCGGACTGTCAGTATTCTGTTAATGCAGGCGAACACATGTCGGACTGTCAGTATCCTGTTAATGCAGGCGAACACATGTCGGACTGTCAGTATCCTGTTAATGCAGGCGAACACATGTCGGACTGTCAGTATCCTGTTAATGCAGGCTAACACATGTCGGACTGTCAGTATCCTGTTAATGCAGGCTAACACATGTCGGACTGTCAGTATTCTGTTAATGCAGGCTAACACATGTCGGACTGTCAGTATCCTGTTAATGCAGGCTAACACATGTCGGACTGTCAGTATTCTGTTAATGCAGGCGAACACATGTCGGACTGTCAGTATCCTGTTAATGCAGGCGAACACATGTCGGACTGTCAGTATCCTGTTAATGCAGGCTAGCACATGTCGGACTGTCAGTATCCTGTTAATGCAGGCGAACACATGTCGGACTGTCAGTATCCTGTTAATGCAGGCGAACACATGTCGGACTGTCAGTATCCTGTTAATGCAGGCGAACACATGTCGGACTGTCAGTATCCTGTTAATGCAGGCGAACACATGTCGGACTGTCAGTATCCTGTTAATGCAGGCGAACACATGTCGGACTGTCAGTATTCTGTTAATGCAGGCTAACACATGTCGGACTGTCAGTATCCTGTTAATGCAGGCTAACACATGTCGGACTGTCAGTATCCTGTTAATGCAGGCTAACACATGTCGGACTGTCAGTATTCTGTTAATGCAGGCGAACACATGTCGGACTGTCAGTATCCTGTTAATGCAGGCGAACACATGTCGGACTGTCAGTATCCTGTTAATGCAGGCGAACACATGTCGGACTGTCAGTATCCTGTTAATGCAGGCGAACACATGTCGGACTGTCAGTATCCTGTTAATGCAGGCTAACACATGTCGGACTGTCAGTATTCTGTTAATGCAGGCGAACACATGTCGGACTGTCAGTATCCTGTTAATGCAGGCGAACACATGTCGGACTGTCAGTATTCTGTTAATGCAGGCGAACACATGTCGGACTGTCAGTATCCTGTTAATGCAGGCGAACACATGTCGGACTGTCAGTATCCTGTTAATGCAGGCGAACACATGTCGGACTGTCAGTATCCTGTTAATGCAGGCGAACACATGTCGGACTGTCAGTATTCTGTTAATGCAGGCGAACACATGTCGGACTGTCAGTATCCTGTTAATGCAGGCTAACACATGTCGGACTGTCAGTATTCTGTTAATGCAGGCGAACACATGTCGGACTGTCAGTATTCTGTTAATGCAGGCGAACACATGTCGGACTGTCAGTATCCTGTTAATGCAGGCGAACACATGTCGGACTGTCAGTATCCTGTTAATGCAGGCGAACACATGTCGGACTGTCAGTATTCTGTTAATGCAGGCGAACACATGTCGGACTGTCAGTATCCTGTTAATGCAGGCTAACACATGTCGGACTGTCAGTATTCTGTTAATGCAGGCGAACACATGTCGGACTGTCAGTATTCTGTTAATGCAGGCGAACACATGTCGGACTGTCAGTATCCTGTTAATGCAGGCGAACACATGTCGGACTGTCAGTATTCTGTTAATGCAGGCGAACACATGTCGGACTGTCAGTATTCTGTTAATGCAGGCGAACACATGTCGGACTGTCAGTATCCTGTTAATGCAGGCGAACACATGTCGGACTGTCAGTATTCTGTTAATGCAGGCGAACACATGTCGGACTGTCAGTATCCTGTTAATGCAGGCTAACACATGTCGGACTGTCAGTATTCTGTTAATGCAGGCTAACACATGTCGGACTGTCAGTATTCTGTTAATGCAGGCGAACACATGTCGGACTGTCAGTATCCTGTTAATGCAGGCTAACACATGTCGGACTGTCAGTATCCTGTTAATGCAGGCTAACACATGTCGGACTGTCAGTATCCTGTTAATGCAGGCTAACACATGTCGGACTGTCAGTATTCTGTTAATGCAGGCGAACACATGTCGGACTGTCAGTATCCTGTTAATGCAGGCGAACACATGTCGGACTGTCAGTATCCTGTTAATGCAGGCGAACACATGTCGGACTGTCAGTATCCTGTTAATGCAGGCGAACACATGTCGGACTGTCAGTATCCTGTTAATGCAGGCGAACACATGTCGGACTGTCAGTATCCTGTTAATGCAGGCGAACACATGTCGGACTGTCAGTATCCTGTTAATGCAGGCGAACACATGTCGGACTGTCAGTATCCTGTTAATGCAGGCGAACACATGTCGGACTGTCAGTATCCTGTTAATGCAGGCGAACACATGTCGGACTGTCAGTATCCTGTTAATGCAGGCGAACACATGTCGGACTGTCAGTATCCTGTTAATGCAGGCGAACACATGTCGGACTGTCAGTATCCTGTTAATGCAGGCGAACACATGTCGGACTGTCAGTATCCTGTTAATGCAGGCGAACACATGTCGGACTGTCAGTATCCTGTTAATGCAGGCGAACACATGTCGGACTGTCAGTATCCTGTTAATGCAGGCGAACACATGTCGGACTGTCAGTATCCTGTTAATGCAGGCGAACACATGTCGGACTGTCAGTATCCTGTTAATGCAGGCTAGCACATGTCGGACTGTCAGTATCCTGTTAATGCAGGCGAACACATGTCGGACTGTCAGTATCCTGTTAATGCAGGCGAACACATGTCGGACTGTCAGTATTCTGTTAATGCAGGCGAACACATGTCGGACTGTCAGTATCCTGTTAATGCAGGCGAACACATGTCGGACTGTCAGTATTCTGTTAATGCAGGCGAACACATGTCGGACTGTCAGTATCCTGTTAATGCAGGCTAACACATGTCGGACTGTCAGTATCCTGTTAATGCAGGCGAACACATGTCGGACTGTCAGTATCCTGTTAATGCAGGCGAACACATGTCGGACTGTCAGTATCCTGTTAATGCAGGCGAACACATGTCGGACTGTCAGTATCCTGTTAATGCAGGCGAACACATGTCGGACTGTCAGTATTCTGTTAATGCAGGCGAACACATGTCGGACTGTCAGTATTCTGTTAATGCAGGCGAACACATGTCGGACTGTCAGTATCCTGTTAATGCAGGCTAACACATGTCGGACTGTCAGTATTCTGTTAATGCAGGCTAACACATGTCGGACTGTCAGTATTCTGTTAATGCAGGCGAACACATGTCGGACTGTCAGTATTCTGTTAATGCAGGCGAACACATGTCGGACTGTCAGTATCCTGTTAATGCAGGCTAACACATGTCGGACTGTCAGTATCCTGTTAATGCAGGCTAACACATGTCGGACTGTCAGTATCCTGTTAATGCAGGCTAACACATGTCGGACTGTCAGTATCCTGTTAATGCAGGCGAACACATGTCGGACTGTCAGTATCCTGTTAATGCAGGCGAACACATGTCGGACTGTCAGTATCCTGTTAATGCAGGCGAACACATGTCGGACTGTCAGTATCCTGTTAATGCAGGCGAACACATGTCGGACTGTCAGTATTCTGTTAATGCAGGCGAACACATGTCGGACTGTCAGTATTCTGTTAATGCAGGCGAACACATGTCGGACTGTCAGTATTCTGTTAATGCAGGCGAACACATGTCGGACTGTCAGTATTCTGTTAATGCAGGCGAACACATGTCGGACTGTCAGTATTCTGTTAATGCAGGCGAACACGTCGGACTGTCAGTATCCTGTTAATGCAGGCGAACACGTCGGACTGTCAGTATCCTGTTAATGCGTAGACAGTTTATACTCCAAACCTGTGGTTCTTGATGATCCTTTAGGTAACTAGTTAAGAGTTTATCTCCTCCTCTGTCCACTCATCACACTACTGGTTGTTCTGGTTGTTCCACCAAGATATGTAGTTGAAACTGGCTGTGTAATAGTGCTAAAACTATAATAATAATCATTTCTTATCTTGCCTATCTAAAGTGACTTTTGGTGTCTTGAAAAGTGCTTCAACAATAATGTGCATTTATTATTTTTATTAGAACTAATTTAATTATAATTCATTATAAATAATAATAATATTAACTAATAATATTAACGATTCATTTTACTGAGCCTGTAAAGTTAAAAATTGTAAAATTTCTCACCCAAGGCACTTTGTTTGTCCTTCACCATCTCTGACTGCATCTCTTAACTGATGGGCTCTGACTCCTAAACTTGAAATATTGAATACCATAGTCTGGTTTCTACACCAGATGGTAATGGTTATCTGGAGGAGGAATGTTTGTGGTGGAGGCAGTTAAGCTTGGAATGTATTGAGTAAAGGAAAGGCAATCACATGGTTGCAGGAACTGATAAGGATGGAGAGATGTGGGTTAGTGAGGAATGGAGGTCAGGTCATGTTAAGGGAGAAGGAACAGTTTATTGCCTGCATCACTTAACTTCCTGCCCAGCAATAAACATGTCATGTTTAGAGGGAAGGAGGATGCTCCACCCACTTTGGGGTCTATATATATACTACCACTAGTGGAAACATGTCTTTGTCATGCTGCTGTATGACCCAGTGGTGAATAAACTTGGTTTCAGCTTTACTAAACATCCGTGAGTTTTCTACTCTGTTTATTTGGAATCTAACAAAACCAAACCTCCCATTGGCCCATTTGACAGGCTGAAAGGTTCCAGAGTCGGTAAGGGCTCCAGAGTGGGCTCCAACATGACTCTGTACCACAGCGACGACTTCACAAAGGCTTACCCAGCGGGCGGAGTCACCTTGCCGGTGGGTTCCGTGCTGCACGTGGGCGTGTCCGTAGAGGAGTCCGAGACGGAGCGTTTCGTGGTTGTTCTGGAGGACTGCTATGCCACGCAATCCCCCGACCCTAAAGACATCATGCGATACTACATCATTCAGAACAAGTATGTGTGCAGGTGTCTTGGTTTATACTCAGGGAACATATGGAGGAGGTTTTCCCAGACACAGATTTAGTCTGGTTCTGGACTAACAACACTTTACATGTAGCTTCTCCATTGAGAATGCTTTTTACTCCAGGATCAGGATTATTCTGTCTGGGAAACGAACCCTAATGTTTGTGTATTTTTTGTTGCGTTATCTAACCTAAACCCATGATCCTCCCTGTTTCCTAGATGTCCGACTGAATTCCGTCAGGTGAGGGTGGAGGAGAGCGGCTCGTCTCTCAGGGCTCGCTTCTCTGTTCTGCTGTTCCTGTACCAGGGGGACTACCGGGACGTCTTCCTGCACTGCAGACTCAGCCTGTGTGACCAGAGGAGCTCCTCCTGCACTCCAGTGAGTCCTGCATCTTTCCCGCTGACTCATCCACTCTGTCTCTGGTCTCTCTCTGGTCTCAATCAGTCTGTGGTCTCTCACGGGTCTTACTCAGTTTGTGGTCTCTCTCTGGTCTCACTCAGTCTGTGGTCTCTCTCTGGTCTCACTCAGTTTGTGGTCTCTCTCTGGTCTCACACAGTTTGTGTGTGGTGGTTTCTGACTCTCCTGAGTCTCTCTGTCTCAGTATCTGGTCTCTCTGACTCCGTCCCGTCTCTCTGTCTCAGTGTCTGGTCTCTCTGACTCCTCGTCTCTCTGTCTCAGTGTCTGGTCTCTCTGACTCCTTCTCGTCTCTCTGTCTCAGTATCTGGTCTCTCTGACTCCTCGTCTCTCTGTCTCAGTGTCTGATCTCTCTGACTCTCTCTGGCCTCTCGGTCTCAGTGTCTGGTCTCTCTGACTCCTTCCCGTCTCTCTGTCTCAGTGTCTGGTCTCTCTGTCTCAGTGTTTGGTCTCTCTGACTCGCTCTGGTCTCTCTGTCTCAGTATCTGATCTCTATGACTCCTTCTCGTCTCTCTGTCTCAGTATCTGGTCTCTCTGACTCCTCGTCTCTCTGTCTCAGTGTCTGATCTCTCTGACTCTCTCTGGCCTCTCGGTCTCAGTGTCTGGTCTCTCTGACTCCTTCCCGTCTCTCTGTCTCAGTGTCTGGTCTCTCTGTCTCAGTATCTGATCTCTCTGACTCCCTCTCGTCTCTCTCCTCAGATGTGCACCAAAAGGAAATACCGCTCTGTCACCCCCTCTGTCCCCCTCGAACCCCTCACCATCGGACCAATCACCTGTGAGTACGACCTCTTATCAATCAAAACCAATAATAGATGTCAATCAAACAAATGATGTTGATGTCAGTGATGGACACTCAGGTAACTAAGTAACTAAATAACAGTGTATTTGTTTTTGACTTTCAGGGTCCCAAAATGAAGATTGAACTTGTCATGCTTCCTGTATCCTAAACAATGAATCCAGTTATCTAAATGATTCATGTAAAGTTCATAAACCTATCTCACCTATACATCATTTATGTCCTAAACCAAGCCATTTCATATTTAATATCTTACATACATCCAGTTACAAATAATTATATTTTTCTTACGACTAGGATAATTGGGAAAGCATTTCTATTTGAACCAACACAATTTAATTGTTGAACCTTTAACTAAGGCTTGAGGCCAGAAAGTGTATGTGCTGGTCACTAATGTTTGTAACGTTAAAATAAATGGACATCTAGTTGTGATTATATCAACACAAACATCTCCCTTTCTGGTTTAAGCTGCAGCTATAATATCATTTCATCCTATTGCTCTAAAATGCTTTGTATGTGCAGTCATTTAATAGTGTTAATAAAATATAAAGGATAAATATATGTATACATGTATTAATGTATGAATAATGTACTGGGCATGTAGTGTACTATTGCTATGGCTTAGTTCTTTCTCTTTGGGATCAGTCAAGACAATGATGAACCAGTAGGTGTCAGTATTACCCCAGAAACACTGTTAGAAGTCTGCATCATCACGACACAACAACAGCAGACTTACAAATACTTTTTTATTAATTCAATAATTAACGGGCAAGTCCACCAATTTTCGACCTAATTTTCATTATCTCCAGAACAAATAAGTTATTCGGACATCTTGTAATCAAACTCAGCTCCACGTCGTCCCGCTGCGTCATCCATTATTCCGATGGTAATATACAGAACGTCTGCGTTAATCCCTTACATAATTTCCCCCCGCATATAGCATACACATCATTCCCCCCAAATATAGCATACAATATAGCACAGTATTGGAATTATTTATTTTATACAGTCATAATTGATCATCTTTTATCAAGGGTAATAATCTCGTTCCACACTGTACATCGATAATGACATCGTGCTGGAGATAATGAATATGAGGTTGAAAAGTGGAGTAATTGTCCTTTTAATAATCTTTCTTCATGTGTTGAATCTCAAATCTAATGACTTTCTCCCGGATGGCACAGCGGTCTATTTTGTAAATAAGGTATTGTGTTCTCACTTTGTCGTTATGCGATATTCTTTGCAGATTGACGAGGAAAACATTTAATTTTATCAACTTTAGAATAAGGCTGTAACGTATCAAAATGTGGAATAGGGGAAGGGGTCTGAATACTTACCGAATGCACTGTAAGTATTCAACCACCTAAGCCAACACGTGTTAGAATCACCTTTGGCAGCGATTACAGCTGTGAGCCTTTCTGGGTAAATCTCGAAGAGCTTTGCACACTTGGATTGTACAATATTTGCATATTGTTATTTAAAAAGTCTTCAAGCTCTGTCAAGTTGGTTGTTGATCATTTCTAGACAGCCATTTTCAAGTGTTGCCATAGATTTTCAAGCCAATTTAAGTCAAAACTGTAACTGGGCCTCTCAAGAACATTCAATCTCGTCTTGGTATGCAACTTCGGTGTAGATTTGGCCTTGTGTTTTAGGTTATTGTCCTGCTGAAGGTGAATTTGTCACCCAGTGTCTGTTGGAAAGCAGATTGAACCAGGTTTTCCTCTAGGATTCTGCCTGTGCTTATAGCTATATTCCGTTTATTTTTATCCTTAATTCTTGCCGATGACAAGCATACCACCATGCTTTGAAATATGAAGTGATGTGTTGGATTTTTCCAAAAGATAAAGCTTTGTATTCAGGACATAAGGTTAATTTCTTTATTAACATGTTTTGCAGTTTTACTTCAGTGCCTCAGGAATGTATATTTTTATTCTATACAGGCTTCCTTCTTTTCACTCTGTCACTTACACTGAGTGTACTAAACATTAGGAACACCTGCTCTTTCCAAGACTGACTGACCAGGTAAATCCAGGTGAAAGCTACGATCCCTTATTGATGTCTCTTGTTAAATCCACTTCAGATCAGTGTAGATGAAGGGGAGGAGACAGATTAAAGATGAAGGGGAGGAGACAGGTTAAAAATGAAGGGGAGGAGACAGGTTAAAGATGAAGGGGAGGAGACAGGTTAAAGGTGAAGGGGAGGAGACAGGTTAAAGGTGAAGGGGAGGAGACAGGTTAAAGGTGAAGGGGAGGAGACAGGTTAAAGGTGAAGGGGAGGAGACAGGTTAAAGGTGAAGGGGAGGAGACAGGTTAAAGGTGAAGGGGAGGAGACAGGTTAAAGGTGAAGGGGAGGAGACAGGTTAAAGGTGAAGGGGAGGAGACAGGTTCATTCCTAAGAGTCTAAGCCGTTGGGGGGTTCTGAGCTGACATATGGAACGGTTTTAACATGTTCATACCATAGATCATTTAGCTCTTTGATTTGTAATTTTAGGACCCCTTTAGATATCCCGAAAAAAGAATAACAAATATTTAATAAAATATTTAATTTGGCCTTTACTACCATAGAAACGCATTGAATAACACATTAATAAATAGCAAAAAAAAGACAGTATAAAAAAAATCATAATGAAAACAATTTTGAATTGTCTGTCCTTTATCTAGTAGAAATAAGAATGCTCAGCAAATATGTGTTTAACATTTTTTTGGATAGGTACAAAACTACCTCCATACTTCCATTCATTATTTTGGATAGGTACAGAACTACCTCCATTCATTATTTTGGATAGGTACAGAACTACCTCCATTCATTATGTTGGATAGGTACAGAACTACCTCCATACTTCCATTCATTATGTTGGACAGGTACAGAACTACCTCCATTCATTATTTTGGATAGGTACAGAACTACCTCCATTCATTATGTTGGATAGGTACAGAACTACCTCCATACTTCCATTCATTATTTTGGATAGGTACAGAACTACCTCCATTCATTATTTTGGATAGGTACAGAACTACCTCCATTCATTATTTTTACCATTATCGGTGGCCTTCAGACGAGACCCATGACACCTGTGGGGGTCATAGAGCAAAATGGAGCCCACCATCGTGTCGCGAGAGTCTCCCCTTTCAATAGAGTGGTCGGCCAAACGGTTTGGACGCTACAGACGTTTCATGAGAAGACCGAAGTTCCAACGAAACCTGAGTTGATGTGTGTGTATGCTGGGATTTGATGATGTCAATAAATAACTCTGTATGAGGATGGTCATTGTCTAACGATTGTCTATTTGCGCTGCAGTACACAGTTTACGCCAGCAGGGGTTAATGTAGGCTAATAGACAGACCAGCCGTGTCAAATGGACACCATGCGAGTTTCCCGTCACTTCAATAAACAAACACATTTGACTTCAAACAGTAGCCTATTTATTCAGGTATTTATTCATGTCGGCTATGAAGGGGCCATCTGCAGTTGCTACAACAATTTCTTATTTTAAAAAAATTCACATACATTTTTATTCTTTCAATTCATACATGTTCATACACACACACGTTGTATTTATTTTTCTATTTAACTAGGCAAGTCAGTTAAGGACAAATTCCTATTGACAATGACAGCCTACTCCGGCCAAACCCGGACGACCAGGGACAATTGTGCACCGCCCTATGAGACTCCCAACCACGGCCGGTTGTGATACAGCCTGGAATCAAACCAGGGTCTTGTAGGGATGCCTCTAGCACTGAGATGCAGTGCCTTAGACCGCTGCACCGATTGGCATTTAGGGCCATTTAAGTTTAAATACATCTCTAACAAGAAGTAAATGACTTGAAGTGTAAAACGAGGTAGAAGAATGGCTTCTTCCAACAAGTCCTCGCTCCTAGCCCAATAATGGACTAAAGGAGACTAACGTTACCCCCTGTTCTGTTTAAGTTAATCACTTTTTTTTAAAGCAATCACTTTTGCATTGGAACACACAATAGTACTCATCAATCCACGGGCTTAATTAAGTCATCTGTTTTCACCCGACTTCGCCATTGGCCAGGGAGGCAGCCAGGTTCCAAATCGAATGCGATCAACTCTCAGCTGGTGTAAAACGGGCCAGATTAATCGAACCTACTCACTGTTGTGAAGCCTAACCTGCCACGTTAGTTATCCTAACCTATATATATAAACAAATTATTTGTGTCGAGAAACGGCCAGTCTCATTATCATCGGAACTGACCAAAGACAAGCACCAATGGGCGTTTCCTGATGTCAAGAAACGATCACATGAAGAAACAACCCGAATTGCGTTCTGCAATTACACCATATCAGAGACTGCGTAGACTACAAAGTGGTTACATGCACACAATAATATTATGGATAGTCAGATTAATAAAATAGCGATTAATAACGATTTCCCTAATAAGCCAGTTTATATGGCCACATCAGGCTACTGATGGGCCTTTTGATAAATGCAGAAAATCGCCAATCAAAATAAACGTTCTACCACAGTGACCATATTATCTTTGCGAAGACTATTTGATTCTGAGTTAGGACATATAATGACAAAGTTTGTATGTGAAAATTACTTCTAAAATGAATACTTTCAGTTTTTCCGAACTCATCTCATTCGCGTCTAGAGCGAAGCTTGCGCTACCGGGTGCTACGGCGATTATGCTGTTTACGTGTCCTAATATATTTTTTTCAATTGCTCCGAAACCCAGGTGTTTTAATCAACTTATGCTTACTTCGATCATGACCTTACGCCGATTTACGATAAGAAGAGCAAGGTGTTTACATGACTATTGCCATACTCGGCCTTCACCCATAATCAGTTTTAATATCAAATAGTTAGTGTGAATGTAAACGTGGTAGGTGATCGATTGACCGACAACCAATTAGAATGTGGTTGAGGAAACATTGTGTCGAGTGGGCGGGGAGAGAACGACAGACGGACTGCTTTCACAAACTCTTGACACTTTCTCTCACAGTCGCCCTAGTAAGGATTAACCTACTTTCACTCTTCTGACCCTCGACATGTCAAACAACAACGCCAGCAGCAACTTGGTCGTCGCTCAGAGAGTAGTGAAACAGCTGCGGCTGGAGGCCAGTGTCCGTAGGATCAAGGTAAACGGGATCGTAGCAGCAACACTAACACGGAAGAGCTGTTAACGACACTCCTGTCGCTGGGACAGCGTAGCCGCTTGGAGTAGGCTAGTGACGTGAAACAAAGTAGCAAACACAAAGTTACAATGATGCAAATGTGGCTTTATGAAGTTGTCATGTTAGGTATAATACAGTTGTACATGTTGCTACCTTGTATCAATGTTGTCATGTTACAAATGTCTATTGAACAGTAGGCTAGTCTACATCGTCGCCTACTGTCCGTAGGCTAGTAATTGTTGACAGCCAAAATAATAACGTCGATCAAATAGGAAAGTAATTCATAATTCAATCAACTTTTGCCTGCTATCGAGACAGTCCTAGGACCATGGTCCTGCATCGGTGGCCTAGTGAAATAGATTGAAAGTCGGGTCTGAGTGTTGGCCTATCTTGGATGAGTCAGTTCACTGACATTCCCACGGGTTAGTAATATTCCGAAGCCATTTTTTCTTTCTCTAAGTAAACTTGCCATATAACTGCCTCTCTCTACTGTAGCTAGGCTACTTCTAGCTCCCGAAAACCCTTTTCCGCATGTAGGGTTTTCAGCCATTACATTCGCCCACATTTGGCTCTGTGTATGTAAACTACAATTCTGAAGCTGTGTTTTAACGTCAATCATCATCGCATCTATGCTAATATGCCCAATGTCTTTTCTCAAAATATTTTAAATAATAGCATATACAGTTACTGTAGCCATAGACAGTGGGTGGGGAGGGGCTATGTCTACAGTAGGTGTATATTTTTTTATTTGAAAGATTATTTCTATCTGACATTAAAGACTAGGGGCATATCAGCATAGGTTGCGAAAGCCGTTTCAGGAAATCGATGATTGACGTGTGTATCTTATTGTAGCCATAGGGGGCGGCATTTCTCCCCGCTCTGCTGACCAGTATTTCCTCAGCCCATACACGAGTAGCCTAAAAGGCCTAGTGCACTAATTTGATGGGGCGTAACGCACAGTTGTTTGGAGCAGCTAGATAGGCCGCCACCTGTTAGCTAATTAGCTATGTCTTCCTCAAACAAAGCTGTAACATGGACATATGGCCATGTAGGAACACTAACCGTAACTCTATTATGGTGTCTAATCATTTGCATGTTGTTTTGGACATTTATTTCTCGCTGAAATTAGATGTTTTTATTTAACCTTTATTTAACCAGGCGAGTCAGTTTAAGAACAAATTCTTATTTACAATGCCAGCCTACCCCGGCCAAACCCACACGATGCTGGGCAAATTGTACGCCGCACTATGGGACACCCAATGACGGCCAAATGTGATACAGCCTGGAATCGAACCAGGGACTGTAGTGACGCCTCTTGATGCGTTCCTTATGTTTCCAGAACGGTACCACAAGCGATGTGTTTTCGTGTTAATAGCATCAGGGCTCCGAACAAAGATCCCCTGGTCAGAAGACACTTATTGTCAATAAGCACTAAAGTAGTTAGCATCTATGAATGGGGCAGGCTACTTCCTGTACAGGGCATGAAGTACTCTCTTCTTTGCATTGGAAATCCAGCTGTAGCCTAACGGTCGTTTAGTCACTAGAAAATGTATTCAAAACTTCTGTGTTGACATCTGTTACTATGGAAATGAGGCTGTGTAGTAACACCAGTGCAGTACAGGTTTTAATGTCACAAGCACAAAGAACAGTGAAATGCCTTTTTTGTAAACTCAAAACCCGACAATGCAATAATCAATAACAATGTATTACTAGAAAAAAAACATGTGAAATAAGAAATATGAAGTACAGGATAAAGTACAGTATGTAGGTCAGCATTCTATATACAGGAAATATAATAAGTCAGTTCCAATAACATATTTACATGTGCAGGGATACTGGAGTGATGCAGGTAGATACAGTGCCTTGCGAAAGTATTCGGCCCCCTTGAACTTTGCGACCTTCTGCCACATTTCAGGCTTCAAACATAAAGATATAAAACTGTATTTTTTTGTGAAGAATCAACAACAAGTGGAACAACATTTATTGGATATTTCATACTTTTTTAACAAATCAAAAACTGAAAAATTGGGCGTGCAAAATTATTTTTGTGGAAGAAGGTGCTCTGGTCAGATGAAACCAAAATTGAACTTTTTGGCAACAATGCAAAACGTTATGTTTGGCGTAAAAGCAACACAGCTGAACACACCATCCCCACTGTCATGCATCATGGTTTGGGCCAGCTTTTCTTCAGCAGGGACAGGGAAGATGGTTAAAATTGATAGGAAGATGGATGGAGCCAAATACAGGAGCATTCTGGAAGAAAACCTGATGGAGTCTGCAAAAGACCTGAGACTGGGACGGAGATTTGTCTTCCAACAAGACAATGATCCAAAACATAAAGCAAAATCTACAATGGAATGGTTCAAAAATAAACATATCCAGGTGTTTGGCTGGCCAAGTCAAAGTCCAGACCTGAATCCAATTGAGAATCTGTGGAAAGAACTGAAAACTGCTGTTCACAAATGCTCTCCATCCAACCTCACTGAGCTCGAGCTGTTTTGCAAGGAGGAATGGGAAAAAATGTCAGTCTCTCGATGTGCAAAACTGATAGAGACATACCCCAAGCGACTTACAGCTGTAATCGCAGCAAAAGGTGGCGCTACAAAGTATTAACTTAAGGGGGCTGAATAATTTTGCACGCCCAATTTTTCAGTTTTTGATTTGTTAAAAAAGTTTGAAATATCCAATAAATGTCGTTCCACTTCATGATTGTGTCCCACTTGTTGTTGATTCTTCACAAAAAAATACAGTTTTATATCTTTATGTTTGAAGCCTGAAATGTGGCAAAAGGTCGCAAAGTTCAAGGGGGCCGAATACTTTCGCAAGGCACTGTATATAGTATCTAGGGGCCGTTTCCCGGACACAGATTCAGCCTGGTCCTCGACTAATAACAGCTTTTAATAGACATTCTCCATTGAGATCACTGTCTAGTTCAGGACTAGGTTTAATCTGTGTCTGGGAAGCCGCCCCATAATGCATCAGTCCCAGTCATATATCTTTTTGTATTCTGTAATTAATAATTATTATAATGAACCCCCAGGTGTCTCAGGCTGCAGTGGACCTGAAGAACTACTGTCTGCAGAACGCTCACCAGGACCCTCTCCTGATGGGGGTCCCCTCCAGTGACAACCCCTTCAGACCCCCCAAGTCCTGCAGCCTGTTCTGAGGTAGCCTAGAACACCTTTGTCCTCTCTCCTCTTCTTCCTCTTCTTCTCTGCAGGTCGCCTCGAGGTTAGAGCATTGGACCAGTAACCAAAAGGTCACTGGTTCGGACACCGGAGCCGACAAGGTGACAAATCTGCCGCTGTACCCTTGAGCAAGGCACTTAACCCGAATTACTCCAGGGGTGCTGTACAATGGTGACCCTGGTTGTGACCCCACAGGGGGAGTTGGGATATGCAAGAAACACATTTACATCACACACGTGTGTAACAGGACAAATATTAACCCCCCCAAAAAATATATTATTACCTCTTTCTGCCAAGTCCTACAGCCTGGTCTGAGGTAACCTAGTACACAGTCTCCTATCCTCTTCTTCTCCTTCTCTCTGCCAAGTCCTGCAGCCTGGTCTGAGGTAACCTAGTACACAGTCTCCTATCCTCTTCTCCTTCTCTCTGTCAAGTCCTGCAGTCTGGTCTGAGGTAACCTAGTACACAGTCTCCTATCCTCTTCTTCTCCTTCTCTCTGCCAAGTCCTGCAGTCTGGTCTGAGGTAACCTAGTACACAGTATCCTATCCTCTTCCTTTCTCACCCCACTAAGTCCTGCAGCCTGTTCTGAGGTAGTCTAGGACACCTTCATCCACTCTCCTCCTCTTCTCCTTCTCTCTCCAGAGTCCTGCAGCCTGTTCTAAGGATGTACACCTTTGTCTCCTCTTATCCCTCCCTCTCTCTTCTCCACTCTCTCACCTGTTCCAGTCTCCTCATCCTCCTCTCTTCTCCAGTCGCTCACCTGTTGCAGTCTCCTGTCTGGGTTTTGGATGAGATAGATGCTGGTGAATTGGCAATATGTCAGATGCTCCTAATTATAATAATTATGTGTGTATTTACCATCTCTCTCTCTCTCTCTCTCTTTGTCTCTCTCTCTCTCTCTTTGTCTCTCTCTCTCTCTCTTTCTCTCTCTCTCTCATACTCACTCTCTCTCTCTTTGTCTCTCTCTCTCTCTCTTTCTCTCTCTCTCTCTCATACTCTCTCTCTCTCTCTCTCTCTCTCTCTGTGTCTCTCTCTTTCTCTCTCTCTCTCTCTCATACTCTCTTTCTCTCTCTCTCTCTCTCTCATTCTCTCTCTCTCTCTCTCTCTCTCATACTCTCTCTCTCTCTCTCTCTCTCTGTCTGTTTCTCTCTCTCTCCCCACCCCCTCTCTCTGTGTCTCTCTCCCCACCCCCTCTCTCTGTCTCTCTCCCCCCACCCCCTCTGTCTGTCTCTCTCTGCAGCAGCAGGCAGTGTATGGAGGAGGAGTTGTTGCTGTATGTCCTATGAGGGACCCTTCCTCTTCTCTCTCTACTGCTGGTCCATTTGTGTGTTGCAGCTATCCCTCTAGCCTGATCCCAGATCTGGCATGCCAAGGCACGACAATGACCAAAGATGTTGGCAAGACCGCACAAACAGATCTGGGACCAGGCTAGACAGTCTGTGTATTAAGATAAAGCCTAGTAGTGCCATTATACATGTATGTTCAGGATGTTGATGTGATATCCTATTTGTTATGATGATCATGATGATGACATTGTATTAGGGTTGTAACTTCCTGAAAATTCCCCAGTTTTCCAGAAATTCCTGTTGTAAGATTCCTGGAATCGGGAGGGAATAAGCAGAAAACCCAGGAATCTTCTACTGGAATTTCTGGAAAAATCTGTCAAGTTTTGGAAAGTTACTGTAGTTCTCCAACCCTACATTGTATCTATGCACTGTACTTTCCACCAGTATGATATCAGCCTCTGACAGGCAGGCAGCCAGTGAATGTGCCTTTGAGGTTGTCTCCCAAATAGCACCCTATTCCCTATATAGTGCACTACTTTAGACCAGAGCCCTATAGTGCAGTATATAGAGAATAGAGTGTTATTTGGGATGCAACTTATGTGTCCGACGACATGTTCCGCACAATAAGGAAGTGACCAACCGTTGAATGTTTTAACCAGGGTACGTATTGACATTTAGCCTACAGTTCTAGCCTATTGGCCTACATGCTGTCCTGTCACCTTCTATTGCTTGTGTTCCACGTGCAGTATACTTCCTGGTACAAACTACCACATGGTACAGGTTGACATTCTCAACCCAGGGATCCAGAACCATAGAATTAGAATCTAGAATTAATGCGGAACACTAACCACATCTCCCCAGTTGTACTCTATACAAGAGACTGGCAGTTACATGTTTATTTTAAACTTTGGTCAACCTATTTTATTTAAGATTTTATGAAATAATCTGCCTTTTTATCGAAGGGTTCGTTCATTCGGTTGTGATGATACTGATGTGATCTTAAATGTTACATTGTTGTGCCCTCCTGTACCTTTTTTTTAGGAAGACACTCCTGTCCTTGGCCTTTTTCCCTGGAAATACTCATGTCCTTCTCACGTTTTTTCCACTAGCCTACATTCAGTCACAGATAACACTATAGCATGGTTTTACACTAGCCTACATTCAGTCACAGATAACACTATAGCATGGTTTAACACTAGCCTACATTCAGTCACAGATAACACTATAGCATGGTTTAACACTAGCCTACATTCAGTCACAGATAACACTATAGCATGGTTTTCCACTAGCCTACATTCAGTCACAGATAACACTATAGCATGGTTTTACACTAGCCTACATTCAGTCACAGATAACACTATAGCATGGTTTTCCATTAGCCTACATTCAGTCACAGATAACACTATAGCATGGTTTTCCACTAGCCTACATTCAGTCACAGATAACACTATAGCATGGTTTTCCACTAGCCTACATTCAGTCACAGATAACACTATAGCATGGTTTTCCACTAGCCGACATTCAGTCACAGATAACACTATAGCATGGTTTTCCACTAGCCTACATTCAGTCACAGATAACACTATAGCATGGTTTTCCACTAGCCTACATTCAGTCACAGATAACACTATAGCATGGTTTTCCACCAGCCTACATTCAGTCACAGATAACACTATAGCATGGTTTTACACTAGCCTACATTCAGTCACAGATAACACTATAGCATGGTATTCCACTAGCCTACATTCAGTCACAGATAACACTATAGCATGGTTTTACACTAGCCTACATTCAGTCACAGATAACACTATAGCATGGTATTCCACTAGCCTACATTCAGTCACAGATAACACTATAGCATGGTTTTACACTAGCCTACATTCAGTCACAGATAACACTATAGCATGGTTTTACACTAGCCTACATTCAGTCACAGATAACACTATAGCATGGTTTTCCACTAGCCTACATTCAGTCACAGATAACACTATAGCATGGTATTCCACTAGCCTACATTCAGTCACAGATAACACTATAGCATGGTTTTCCACTAGCCTACATTCAGTCACAGATAACACTATAGCATGGTTTTCCACTAGCCTACATTCAGTCACAGATAACACTATAGCATGGTATTCCACTAGCCTACATTCAGTCACAGATAACACTATAGCATGGTATTCCACTAGCCTACATTCAGTCACAGATAACACTATAGCATGGTTTTCCACTAGCCTACATTCAGTCACAGATAACACTATAGCATCTTTTTACACTAGCCTACATTGTCACAGATAACACAATAGCAAATGGGAACGTATTTAACTAAGACAAACACTCATTTCCATATGCCACAGCTGGTGCTTCGGCTTGTTTCAGGTTACTGATTAGCCACATCACCATGACTACCATTTTTATGATTCCATCAGCCTACATCGCAGTTTGTTTTTATCGTTGAACTGTGAGCGTGGAACTGTCTAGCCTCGCTACCGGCCTTGAATGAGGAGTTTTAATTTGATACCTGATATACTGTCCATCCTCTGTGCCTGAACTTTGTAACTGTGTTATACTGTCCATCCTCTGTGCCTGAACTTTGTAACTGTGTTATACTGTCCATCCTCTGTGCCTGAACTTTGTAACTGTGTTATACTGTCCATCCTCTGTGCCTGAACTTTGTAACTGTGTCATACTGTCTATCCTCTGTGCCTTAACTTTGTAACTGTGTTATACTGTCCATCCTCTGTGCCTGAACTTTGTAACTGTGTCATACTGTCGATCCTCTGTGCCTTAACTTTGTAACTGTGTTATACTGTCCATCCTCTGTGCCTGAACTTTGTAACTGTGTTATACTGTCCATCCTCTGTGCCTGAACTTTGTAACTGTGTTATACTGTCCATCCTCTGTGCCTGAACTTTGTAACTGTGTTATACTGTCTATCCTCTGTTTCTGAACTTTGTAACTGTGTTATACTGTCCATCCTCTGTGCCTGAACTTTGTAACTGTGTTATACTGTCCATCCTCTGTGCCTGAACTTTGTAACTGTGTTTCCAACCTAGTAAATCACATTTACCACTATGTGTGTGTGACTACTTTATGTATGTGGGTGGTTCTTTGGATAGATTGTTGATGCCTAAACATTTTTGAAAGGCATACTTCCAATGTGCCAACAGAGCAACAAAACAAATGCTATTGCTCCAGATACTCAACTAGTCTAAAGAAGGCCAGTTGTAATTGCTTCTTTAGTCAGCACAACCGTTTTCAGCTGTTCTAACATAATTGCAAAAGTGTTTTCTAATGATCAACTAGCCTTTTAAAATCATCAACTTGGATTAGCTAACACAACGTGCCATTGGAACACAGGAGTGATGGTTGCTGATAATGGGCCTCTGTACGCCTGTGTAGATATTCCATAAAAAATTAGTAGTTTCTAGCTGCAATGGTCACAACATTAACCATGTCTACACTGTATTTCTGATCAATTCATGTTATTTTAATGGGCAAAAAAAATGCTTCTAAGTGACCGCAAACTTTTTAATGGAGATATATATATATATATATATATATATATATATATATATATATATATATATATATATATATATATATATATATATATATACATACACACACACACACACACACATTATTGGACTACCCTCTGTCCCCCAGGTTTCAGAAACAAAGACAGATAGCCTTGGTATTTCACAAGATGCAGCTTCTGTTATGCCCCGACTGACTGTGGGTGGCAGTAGCGAGCAGCACCGTAGTTTGCGTGATCGTGAAGTCTGAGCCGACGAAGCAAAGTCAAGTAGCAAAGATGGCGGTATCGGTGTTTCCCTGTGTGCGGTTGCGGTCCATCGGGGACGCGAACGGAGAGATCCAGCGACACTCCGAGCAACAGCCCCTGAGGTTGGAGGTTAAAAGCACCCCAGACACGGCTCTCCTAAATCTCTCCAATAGTAAGTAGCTGCTATAACCAGCTCCCGGCGTATTGATTAGATTATCCGCTAGTTAGCTAGCGCTTCCTGCCTTGTGGCAGCCGGACAACCCTTCACGATGCTATGAAGAATCAATCAGTAAAGCGGCGGCTAACTGACTTTAGCATCTTGCTAACCAGGTAGCATTTCACTGTGATGGGCCGGTGCGTTGGGATAGCACAAGTTCAGCCCAAATGTGTTTTTCCAAAATGAACTGATGTTGTAGAAATCGGGTGGTTATTACCAGAATATTGATACAGTACATATACAATAGCATCTTTATTAACGTTATGAGATGGCTAGGTAACTAGCATGCTAAGTTTGAGGCTTGGTGTGCCTTATACATCTTGGTGGCTTTGTCCTGTAGCTTCACATCTTTCATTGTAGAGTAACGTCAGTTAGCCTGGAAACCCGACGTTGAATCTCATTGAATTTGATGTTGGGCGATAATTGAATCGTTGTAATCAGGAAAGTTAACTCTCTCGACCTCTGCAAGTCAGAATGTTGAATAAAAAAAAATATTTGAACTTACTTTACCCGTGCGTGTAGAAATGAGACAATACAAAAAAGTGTAATTAAATCAACTTTTCAAAGTACTATTGTGTTAAAATGTCTCACCTGAAGCAAGATGAAAAGAGAAGCATGCGTGCTTGCCAAGCTCTTGCTCCTGTTTACATGCTTCTGCGGATGCTTCAGGTGAAGCACTGATAGAGACATTTTAACTCCTACCAGTGCTTTGAAAAGTTGGTTTAATTCTACTTTGGAAATATTGTGTGTGTGTGTGTGGCTTTATCTTACCTGTCTCTGGTGGTTTGTCAACAGGCGATGAGACATCAGTCTTCAAGTGTTCGTTGTCCAGGGAAACGGAATGCAGTCGCGTGGGGAAACAGTCATTCATCATCACACTGGGCTGCAACAGTGTCCTGCTACAGTTCTCCACACCTGCAGGTAGGCTGTGTGAATGTTTTACAAAAGTTGTGCAGTGATTGCCTCATCGGTGGTGATGTAAAGTCTGTTTCTAAGTGTGTGTGTGTGTGTGTGTGTGTAGAGTTTACTTCCTTCTATAACATTCTGAA
Organism: Oncorhynchus mykiss; assembly: GCF_057628025.1. Lineage (NCBI taxonomy): Eukaryota > Metazoa > Chordata > Actinopteri > Salmoniformes > Salmonidae > Oncorhynchus > Oncorhynchus mykiss. The sequence continues at coordinate 13,508,647 of NC_143034.1, forward strand.
GAGTTGCCGGGGCCACAATGCAGAACACTCCGTCTTCAGTGACAGGACAGAAGAGTCCTCTGCCGTGCAATACTTTCAGGTGGGACACACACACACACACATATGCACATATACACACGCACACATATACACACACACACACAGAGAGACACACACACACACATATACACATATACACACGCACACATATACACACACACACAGAGAGACACACACACACACACAGAGACACACACACACACACAGAGACACGCACACGCACACACAGAGAGACACGCACACACACACAGAGAGACACACACACACACACACACACACACAGAGACACACACACACACACAGAGACACAGAGAGACACACACACAGAGACACACACACACACACACAGACACACACATACAGAGACACACACACACACAGAGACACACACACAGACACACACAGCGTTATCAAGTCTAAAAGACATTGGAGAGAACTGCTGAACTTTGACTGATTGGCCTCTGAATGACCTTTGCCTTCTGCCCTTTGCCCCTCCTCTCCCTCCAGTTCTATGGCTATCTCTCTCAGCAGCAGAACATGATGCAGGACTATGTTCGGACCGGAACCTACCAACGTGCCATCCTTCAGAACCACGCTGACTTTAAGGACAAGGTACCACACACACACACACACGCACAGTGACTGATTTATGTGTGCTGCCAGTCCAATGATCTGTGATCTCTCTTCCTCTTCCTCCCTCCCCTTCTCTCTAGGTGGTGTTAGATGTGGGCTGTGGTTCAGGTATTCTGTCGTTCTTTGCGGCGCAGGCCGGAGCCAGGAAGGTCTACGCTGTGGAGGCTAGCACCATGGCCCAGCACGCAGAGGTAACACACACTGACCACCTACCACACTGACCGCCTACCACACTGACCACCACCACACTGACCACCACCACACTGACCGCCTACCACACTGACCACCACCACACTGACCACCACCACACTGACCACCACCACACTGACCGCCCACCACACTGACCGCCACCACACTGACCACCACCACACTGACAGTATGAGTGTGGGTTAGTTTCTTTTGCTGTGATATATTATTGTGGTGATTCTTAGTGATGTAGTTGTTGTTAATTAGACTACACTGAGAGCGCGTGGTCGAGGAGGCCTCTATATCACATACACACCCTAACCCCGTGTGTGTGTGTGTGTAGGTGCTGGTAAACTCCAACGGAATGGGGGATCGTGTGGTGGTGATAGCAGGGAAGGTGGAGGAGATCTCTCTACCAGAGCAGGTGGACATCATCATCTCTGAACCCATGGGATACATGCTCTTCAACGAGAGAATGCTGGAGAGTTACCTACACGCCAAGAAGTTCCTCAAACCCAACGGTGAGGAGGGATGGAAGGAAGGAGACAGGAAGTTAGAGAGAATGCTGGGGAGCTTCCTACATTCCAAGAAGCTGAGAAAGAGAGGGAGGAGGTGGTGATGGATGAGGGAGGAGGTGGTGATGGATGAGGGAGGAGGTGGTGATGGATGAGGGAGGAGGTGGTGATGGATGAGGGAGGAGGTGGTGATGGATGAGAGAGGAGGGAGTGATGGACGAGAGAGGTTGGGAGGGATAGCGGACGTGATGGATGAGGGAGGGATAGAGGAAGTGATGGATGAGGGAGGGAGGATGAGGGAGGAATGGATGAAGTGGTGGATGACAGAGGGAGGGAGAGAGAGGAAGTGATGGAGGGATACAGGAAGTGATGGAGGGGATGAGAGAGGGAGGGGGTGATGGATGAGAGAGGGAGGGATACAGGAAGTGATGGATGAGAGAAGGAGGGATACAGCCCAACGGTAAGATGGAGAATAGGAGAAATAGCGGGATGAGGAAATGAAATGTAAACAGGTGTATAGAGGTGTTGCCGACAGCCCTAACCCTCTCTCCTCTCGTAGGTAACATGTTCCCCACTCTAGGTGACGTCCACCTGGCTCCCTTCACAGACCAACAGTAAACAGGTGTATAGAGGTGTTGCCGACAGCCCTAACCCTCTCTCCTCTCCTAGGTAACATGTTCCCCACTCTAGGTGACGTCCACCTGGCTCCCTTCACAGACCAACAGTAAACAGGTGTATAGAGGTGTTGCCGACAGCCCTAACCCTCTCTCCTCTCCTAGGTAACATGTTCCCCACTCTAGGTGACGTCCACCTGGCTCCCTTCACAGACCAACAGTAAACAGGTGTATAGAGGTGTTGCCGACAGCCCTAACCCTCTCTCCTCTCCTAGGTAACATGTTCCCCACTCTAGGTGACGTCCACCTGGCTCCCTTCACAGACCAACAGTAAACAGGTGTATAGAGGTGTTGCCGACAGCCCTAACCCTCTCTCCTCTCCTAGGTAACATGTTCCCCACTCTAGGTGACGTCCACCTGGCTCCCTTCACAGACCAACAGTAAACAGGTGTATAGAGGTGTTGCCGACAGCCCTAACCCTCTCTCCTCTCCTAGGTAACATGTTCCCCACTCTAGGTGACGTCCACCTGGCTCCCTTCACAGACCAACAGTAAACAGGTGTATAGAGGTGTTGCCGACAGCCCTAACCCTCTCTCCTCTCCTAGGTAACATGTTCCCCACTCTAGGTGACGTCCACCTGGCTCCCTTCACAGACCAACAGTAAACAGGTGTATAGAGGTGTTGCCGACAGCCCTAACCCTCTCTCCTCTCCTAGGTAACATGTTCCCCACTCTAGGTGACGTCCACCTGGCTCCCTTCACAGACCAACAGTAAACAGGTGTATAGAGGTGTTGCCGACAGCCCTAACCCTCTCTCCTCTCCTAGGTAACATGTTCCCCACTCTAGGTGACGTCCACCTGGCTCCCTTCACAGACGAACAGTTATACATGGAACAGTTCACCAAGGCCAACTTCTGGTGAATCTCCTTTCACTTTACTTACTACCTTCATTTAACAAGCTACAGTCTAACTCTCACTTATGCAACTTCTGGTGAATCTCCTTTCACTTTATTTACTATATTATTAAAGCTTCATTTTCACCTGGAAAGTGTTGGGGGGGTGTGGGGTGGGGGGGGGGGAATTCACCAGACCTTAGTTACAACTATACACAAATGTTTAATTGTCACTACGTCAACTAACTAAAGCCACTTCCCACGGTCTCTCTCTCTCTGTTTGTCAGGTATCAGCCATCGTTCCATGGTGTTGATCTGTCATCACTGAGAGAAGCTGCAGTAGACGAGTATTTCAGACAACCCATTGTGGTGAGACTCTTCCCCCCCAATATGGTTCTCATCCTCAGTTTCTCTATTCTATTAGGTTCTCATCCTCCCCTCCTCTCTCTATTCTATTAGGTTCTCATCCTCCCCTCCTCTCTCTCTCCTCCTCTCTCTCTATTCTATTAGGTTCTCATCCTCCCCTCCTCTCTCTATTCTATTAGGTTTTCATCCTCCCCTCCTCTCTCTCCCCTCCTCTCTCTCTATTCTATTAGGTTCTCTCTCCCTTCCTCTCTCTCTATTCTATTAGGTGCTCATCCTCAGTTCTCTCTCTCTCTCTTCTAGTAGGTTCTCATCCTCCCCTCTCTCTATTCTAGTAGGTTCTCATCCTCCCCTCCTCTCTCTATTCTATTAGGTTCTCATCCTCAGTTCTCTCTCCCCTCCTCTCTCTATTCTGTTAGGTTCTCATCCTCAGTTCTCTCTCTCTAATTCAGTATGCTTTAATGGCATGATTGACAAGGTGAATGTTGCTGAAGCCAAGTCACTCAGAACAACTATCAAAATAAAAAAAAACTATATACATACAGTTGAAGTCGGAAGTTTACATACACCTTAGCCAAATACATGTAATCTCAGTTTTTCACAACACCTGACATTTAATCCTAGTAAAAATACCCTGTCTTAGGTCAGTTAGGATCACCACTTTATTTTAAGAATGTGAAATGTTAGAATAATAGCAGAGAGAATTATTTCAGCTTTTATTTCTTTCATCACAATCCCAGTGGGTCAGAAGTGTACATACACTCAATTAGTACTTGGTAGCATTAGTACTTGGTAGCATTAGTACTTGGTAGCATTAGTACTTGGTAGCATTGGTACGTGGTAGCATTAGTACGTGGTAGCATTAGTACGTGGTAGCATTAGTACTTGGTAGCATTGGTACTTGGTAGCATTGGTACGTGGTAGCATTGGTACGTGGTAGCATTGGTACGTGGTAGCATTGGTACTTGGTAGCATTGGTACTTGGTAGCATTGCCTTTAAATGGTTTAACTTGGGTCAAACGTTTTGGCCCATTCTTCCTGACAGAGCTGGTGTAACTGAGTCAGGTTTGTAGACCTCCTTGCTCGCACACACTTTTTCATCTTTGCCCACAAATGTTCTGTAGTATTGAAATCAGGGCTTTGTGATGGCCACTCCAATACCTTGACTTTGTTGTCCTTCAGCTATTTTGCCACAACCTTGGAAGTATGCTTGGGGTCATTGTCCATTTGGAAGAGCCATTTACGACCAAGTTTTGACTTCCTGACTGATTTCTTGAGATGTTGCTTCAATATATCCACCTAATTGTCCATCCTCATGATGTCATCTATTTTGTGAAGTGCACCAGTCTCTCCTGCAGCAAAGCACCCCCACAACATGATGCTGCCACCCCTGTGCTTCACGGTTGGGATGGTGTTCTTCGGCTTGCAAGCCTCCCCCTTTTAACTCCAAATATAACGATGGTCATTATGGCCAAACAGTTCTATTTTTGTTTCATCAGACCAGAGGACATTTCTCCAAAAAGTACGATCTTTGTCCCCATGTGCAGTTGGCTACCGTAGTCTGGCTTTTTTATGGTGGTTTTGGATCAGTGGCTTCTTCCTTGCTGAGCGGCCTTTCAGGTTATGTTGATATAGGGCTCGTTTTACTGTGGATATAGATACTTTTGTACCTGTTTCCTCCAGCATCTTCACAAGGTCCATTGCTGTTGTTCTGGGATTGATTTGCACTTTTCGCACCAAAGTACGTTCATCTCTAGGAGACAGAACGTACTTGCGTACTATTACTTGCGTACTATTGTTTGTACAGATGAACGTGGTACCTTCAGGTGTTTGGAAATAGCTCCCAAGGATGAACCAGACATGTGCAGGTCTACATATTGTTTTCTGTGGTGTTGGCTGATTTCTTTTGATTTTCCCATGATGTCAAGCGAAGAGGAATTTAGTTTGAAGGTAGGTCTTGAAATACATCCACAGGTGCACCTCCAATTGACTCAAATTATGTCAATTAGCCTATCAGAGGCTTCTAAAGCCATGACATCATTTTCTGGAATTTTCCAAGCTGTTTAAAGGCACAGTCAACTTAGTGTTTGTAAACTTCTGACCCACTGGAATTGTGATACAGTGAATTATAAGGGAAATAATCTGTCTGTAAACAATTGTTGGAAAAATGACTTGTGTCATGCACAAAGTATATGTCCTAATCGACTTGACAAAACTATAGTTTGTTAAACAATACATTTGCGGAGTGGTCGAAAAACTAGTTTTAATGACTCCAACCTAAGTGTATGTAAACTTCCGACTGTATATCTCTATCAATCTAATACATAAATGTAATGATCTCTGTCTCTCTCTGTCTCTCTGTCTGTCTGTCTGTCTCTCTCTCTCTGTCTCTCTCTCTGTCTCTCTCTGTCTCTCTGTCTCTCTCTGTCTCTCTGTCTCTCTCTGTCTCTCTCTGTCTCTCTCTGTCTCTCTCTGTCTCTCTCTGTCTCTCTCTGTCTGTCTGTCTGTCTCTGTCTCTCTGTCTCTCTCTGTCTCTCTCTGTCTGTCTCTGTCTGTCTCTGTCTCTCTGTCTCTCTCTGTCTCTCTGTCTCTCTCTCTCTCTGTCTCTCTCTCTCTGTCTGTCTCTCTGTCTCTCTCTCTCTGTCTGTCTCTCTCTCTCTGTCTCTCTCTCTCTGTCTGTCTCTGTCTCTCTCTCTCTCTCTCTCAGGACACCTTTGATATCCGTATCCTCATGTCCAAGTCTGTCAAATACACCGTCAACTTCCTGGACGCGAAGGAGGGGGATCTGCACAGGTGAGTCCATCGCCTCCTCTCTCCTTCTGGGGCCTGTAGTATTTAGAGAGCTCTCCTTCTGGGGCCTGTAGTATTTAGAGAGCTCTCCTTCTGGGGCCTGTAGTATTTAGAGAGCTCTCCTTCTGGGGCCTGTAGTATTTAGAGAGCTCTCCTTCTGGGGCCTGTAGTATTTAGAGAGCTCTCCTTCTGGGGCCTGTAGTATTTAGAGAGCTCTCCTTCTGGGGCCTGTAGTATTTAGAGAGCTCTCCTTCTGGGGCCTGTAGTATTTAGAGAGCTCTCCTTCTGGGGCCTGTAGTATTTAGAGAGCTCTCTTCTTCAGAAAGAGACTTGGAGTAGGAATGCTGATCCAGGATCAATTTAGCCTATTTTTAGATGATAATGAATGGACAGGGGAGCTGATCCTAGATCAGCACTCTGAGACTGGTTATGAATCCAGGGCCTGATGTTGTGTTTAGTCTGAGGGTTCTGGTGACTGAGGTTACTGCTGAGAGTTTAGTCCACTTAGACCTCTCTCCTCTTTCTCACCCCCCTCTCTCCTCTTTCTCGCTCTCCTCTTTCTCGCCCCCCTCTCTCCTCTTTCTCGCTCCTCTTTCTCGCTCTCCTCTTTCTCGCTCCTCTTTCTCGCTCTCCTCTTTCTCGCCCCCCTCTCTCCTCTTTCTCGCCCCCCTCTCTCCCTCTCCTCTCCCCTCCCCTCTCTCTTCTCTCTCTCTCTCTCAGGATGGAGATTCCCTTTAAGTTCCACATGATGACATCAGGTCTGGTCCACGGTCTGGCCTTCTGGTTTGACGTGGCTTTCATCGGCTCAGCGTGAGTCCCCTGTGTGTGTTGTGTAAACTCTTGTCAGTCTTGATTGACCTGCTTTCCTTAATCTTTTCTGTGTGTGTGTGTGTGTGTGTGGGTCCATCTGACTGTGTGTGGGTCCATCTACAGTGGGGCAAAAAAGTATTTAGTCAGCCACCAATTGTGAAAGTTCTCCCACTTAAAAAGATGAGAGGCCTGTAGTTTTCATCATAGGTACACTTCAACTATGACAGACAAAATGAGGGGGGAAAAAATCCAGAAAATCACATTGTAGGATTTTTAATGAATTTATTTGCAAATTATGGTGGAAAATAAGTATTTGGTCACCTACAAACAAGCAAGATTTCTGGCTCTCACAGACCTGTAACTTCTTATTTAAGAGGCTCCTCTGTCCTCCACTCGTTACCTGTATTAATGGCACCTGTTTGAACTTGTTATCAGTATAAAAGACACCTGTCCACAACCTCAAACAGTCACACTCCAAACTCCACTATGGCCAAGACCAAAGAGTTGTCAAAGGACACCAGAAACAAAATTGTAGGCTGGGAAGACTGAATCTGCAATAGGTAAGCAGCTTGGTTTGAAGAAATCAACTGTGGGAGCAATTATTAGGAAATGGAAGACATACAAGACCACTGATGATCTCCCTCGATCTGGGGCTCCACATGACAATGACAATGATCCCAAACACACTGCCCGGGCAATGAAGGAGTGGCTTCGTAAGAAGCATTTCAAGGTCCTGGAGTGGCCTAGCCAGTCTCCAGATGTCAACCCTATAGAAAATCTTTGAAGGGAGTTGAAAGTCTGTGTTGCCCAGCAACAGCCCCAAAACATCACTGCTCTAGAGGAGATCTGCATGGAGGAATGGGTCAAAATACCAGCAACAGTGTGTGAAAACCTTGTGAAGACTTACAGCAAACGTTTGACCTCTGTCATTGCCAACAAAGGGTATATAACAAAGTATTGAGTTAAACTTTTGTTATTGACCAAATACTTATTTTCCACCATAATTTGCAAATAAATTCATTAAAAATCCTACAATGTGATTTTCTGGATTTTTTTTCTCATTTTGTCTGTCATAGTTGAAGTGTACCTATGATGAAAATTACAGGCCTCATCTTTTTAAGTGGGAGAACTTGCACAATTGGTGGCTGACTAAATACTTTTTTGCCCCACTGTAACTGTGTGTGTGTGTGTGTTTATCTAACTGTGTGTGTGTGGGTCCATCTAACTGTGTGTCCAGGGTAACAGTGTGGCTCTCCACCTCTCCTACGGAGCCTCTGACCCACTGGTACCAGGTCCGCTGTCTGCTCCAGTCCCCTCTCTTCACCAAGGCAGGAGACACCCTGTCTGGCACTGCAACGCTCATCGCTAACAAGAGGTGAGACACACACACACACACACACCCCCGGGTGTGACACACACACACACCCCCAGGTAACTTTACCACTCACACACCTAAACAGGTCACACACACCTGCACACCTAAACAGGTCACTCCCACCCCCGGGTAACTTTACCACTCACACACCTAAACAGGTCACACCCACCTGCACACCTAAACAGGTCACACACACCCCCAGGTAACTTTACCACTCACACACCTAAACAGGTCACACCCACCTGCACACCTAAACAGGTCACACACACCTGCACACCTAAACAGGTCACACACACCTGCACACCTAAACAGGTCACACACACCTGCACACCTAAACAGGTCACACACACCTGCACACCTAAACAGGTCACACACACCTGCACACCTAAACAGGTCACACACACCTGCACACCTAAACAGGTCACACACACCTGCACACCTAAACAGGTCACACACACCTGCACACCTAAACAGGTCACACACACCTGCACACCTAAACAGGTCACACACACCTGCACACCTAAACAGGTCACACACACCTGCACACCTAAACAGGTCACTCCCACCTGCACACCTAAACAGGTCACGCACACCTAAACAGGTCACGCACACCTAAACAGGTCACGCACACCTAAACAGGTCACACACACCTACACACCTAAACAGGTCACACACACCTGCACACCTAAACAGGTCACACACCTAAACAGGTGACTACCACACTGCACACCTAAACAGGTGACTACCACACTGCACACCTAAACAGGTCACTACCACACTGAACACCTAAACAGGTGACTACCACACTGCACACCTAAACAGGTGACTACCACACTGCACACCTAAACAGGTGACTACCACACTGAACACCTAAACAGGTGACTACCACACTGCACACCTAAACAGGTGACTACCACACTGAACACCTAAACAGGTGACTACCACACTGCACACCTAAACAGGTCACACACACCTGCACACCTAAACAGGTCACTACCACACTGAACACACACACCTGCCAAGGTACCCCCTTAAAGGATTCATCTGACCTGTGCTCCCAGACAGAGCTATGACATCAGTATGGTGGCCCAGGTGGACCAGACAGGAAGCAAGTCTAGCAACCTGCTGGATCTCAAGAACCCCTTCTTCAGGTCAGAGGCACTCTATACCCCTCTTCTCTACCCCTCTTCTCTACCCCTCTTCTCTACCCCTCTTCTCTACCTTCTCTCTCTCTCCAAGTCAACAACACTATACCGTCTCTCTCTCTCTCTCTCTCTCTCCAAGTCAACAACACTATACCGTCTCTCTCTCTCTCTCCAAGTCAACAACACTATACCGTCTCTCTCTCTCTCTCCAAGTCGTCAACACTATACCGTCTCTCTCTCTCTCTCCAAGTCGTCAACACTATACCGTCTCTCTCTCTCTCTCTCCAAGTCAACAACACTATACCGTCTCTCTCTCTCTCTCTCCAAGTCAACAACACTATACCGTCTCTCTCTCTCTCTCCAAGTCAACAACACTATACCGTCTCTCTCTCTCTCTCCAAGTCAACAACACTATACCGTCTCTCTCTCTCTCTCCAAGTCAACAACACTATACCGTCTCTCTCTCTCTCTCTCTCTCTCTCTCTCTCTCCAAGTCAACAACACTATACCGTCTCTCTCTCTCTCTCTCCAAGTCAACAACACTATACCGTCTCTCTCTCTCTCTCCAAGTCAACAACACTATACCGTCTCTCTCTCTCTCTCCAAGTCAACAACACTATACCGTCTCTCTCTCTCTCTCTCTCTCTCTCTCCAAGTCAACAACACTATACCGTCTCTCTCTCTCTCTCCAAGTCAACAACACTATACCGTCTCTCTCTCTCTCTCTCTCTCTCTCTCTCCAAGTCAACAACACTATACCGTCTCTCTCTCTCTCTCCAAGTCGTCAACACTATACCGTCTCTCTCTCTCCAAGTCAACAACACTATACCGTCTCTCTCTCTCTCTCTCTCTCTCTCTCTCCAAGTCAACAACACTATACCGTCTCTCTCTCTCTCTCTCTCTCTCTCTCCAAGTCAACAACACTATACCGTCTCTCTCTCTCTCTCTCTCTCTCTCTCTCCAAGTCAACAACACTATACCGTCTCTCTCTCTCTCTCCAAGTCGTCAACACTATACCGTCTCTCTCTCTCCAAGTCAACAACACTATACCGTCTCTCTCTCTCTCTCTCTCTCTCTCTCTCTCTCCAAGTCAACAACACTATACCGTCTCTCTCTCTCTCTCTCTCTCTCTCTCCAAGTCAACAACACTATACCGTCTCTCTCTCTCTCTCTCTCCAAGTCAACAACACTATACCGTCTCTCTCTCTCTCTCTCTCTCTCCAAGTCGTCAACACTATACCGTCTCTCTCTCTCTCTCTCTCCAAGTCAACAACACTATACCGTCTCTCTCTCTCTCTCTCCAAGTCAACAACACTATACCCTCTCTCTCTCTCTCTCCAAGTCGTCAACACTATACCGTCTCTCTCTCTCTCTCCAAGTCAACAACACTATACCGTCTCTCTCTCTCTCTCCAAGTCGTCAACACTATACCGTCTCTCTCTCTCTCTCCAAGTCGTCAACACTATACCGTCTCTCTCTCTCTCTCTCTCTCTCCAAGTCAACAACACTATACCGTCTCTCTCTCTCTCTCTCTCTCTCCAAGTCGTCAACACTATACCGTCTCTCTCTCTCTCTCCAAGTCGTCAACACTATACCGTCTCTCTCTCTCTCTCTCTCCAAGTCAACAACACTATACCGTCTCTCTCTCTCTCTCCAAGTCAACAACACTATACCGTCTCTCTCTCTCTCTCTCTCTCCAAGTCAACAACACTATACCGTCTCTCTCTCTCTCTCCAAGTCAACAACACTATACCGTCTCTCTCTCTCTCTCCAAGTCAACAACACTATACCGTCTCTCTCTCTCTCTCTCTCTCTCCAAGTCAACAACACTATACCGTCTCTCTCTCTCTCTCCAAGTCGTCAACACTATACCGTCTCTCTCTCTCTCTCTCTCTCTCTCCAAGTCAACAACACTATACCGTCTCTCTCTCTCCAAGTCAACAACACTATACCGTCTCTCTCTCTCTCTCTCCAAGTCAACAACACTATACCGTCTCTCTCTCTCTCTCTCTCTCTCTCTCCAAGTCAACAACACTATACCGTCTCTCTCTCTCCAAGTCAACAACACTATACCGTCTCTCTCTCTCTCTCTCTCTCCAAGTCAACAACACTATACCGTCTCTCTCTCTCTCTCTCTCTCTCTCCAAGTCGTCAACACTATACCGTCTCTCTCTCTCTCTCCAAGTCAACAACACTATACCGTCTCTCTCTCTCTCTCCAAGTCAACAACACTATACCGTCTCTCTCTCTCTCTCTCCAAGTCAACAACACTATACCGTCTCTCTCTCTCTCTCCAAGTCAACAACACTATACCGTCTCTCTCTCTCTCTCTCCAAGTCAACAACACTATACCGTCTCTCTCTCTCCAAGTCAACAACACTATACCGTCTCTCTCTCTCTCTCTCCAAGTCAACAACACTATACCGTCTCTCTCTCTCTCTCTCCAAGTCAACAACACTATACCGTCTCTCTCTCTCTCTCTCTCTCCAAGTCAACAACACTATACCGTCTCTCTCTCTCTCTCTCTCTCTCTCTCTCTCTCTCCAAGTCAACAACACTATACCGTCTCTCTCTCTCTCTCTCTCTCTCTCTCCAAGTCAACAACACTATACCGTCTCTCTCTCTCTCTCTCCAAGTCAACAACACTATACCGTCTCTCTCTCTCTCTCTCTCTCTCCAAGTCGTCAACACTATACCGTCTCTCTCTCTCTCTCTCTCCAAGTCAACAACACTATACCGTCTCTCTCTCTCTCTCTCCAAGTCAACAACACTATACCCTCTCTCTCTCTCTCTCCAAGTCGTCAACACTATACCGTCTCTCTCTCTCTCTCCAAGTCAACAACACTATACCGTCTCTCTCTCTCTCTCCAAGTCGTCAACACTATACCGTCTCTCTCTCTCTCTCCAAGTCGTCAACACTATACCGTCTCTCTCTCTCTCTCTCTCTCTCCAAGTCAACAACACTATACCGTCTCTCTCTCTCTCTCTCTCTCTCCAAGTCGTCAACACTATACCGTCTCTCTCTCTCTCTCCAAGTCGTCAACACTATACCGTCTCTCTCTCTCTCTCTCTCCAAGTCAACAACACTATACCGTCTCTCTCTCTCTCTCCAAGTCAACAACACTATACCGTCTCTCTCTCTCTCTCTCTCTCTCCAAGTCAACAACACTATACCGTCTCTCTCTCTCTCTCCAAGTCAACAACACTATACCGTCTCTCTCTCTCTCTCCAAGTCAACAACACTATACCGTCTCTCTCTCTCTCTCTCTCTCTCCAAGTCAACAACACTATACCGTCTCTCTCTCTCTCTCCAAGTCGTCAACACTATACCGTCTCTCTCTCTCTCTCTCTCCAAGTCAACAACACTATACCGTCTCTCTCTCTCCAAGTCAACAACACTATACCGTCTCTCTCTCTCTCTCTCCAAGTCAACAACACTATACCGTCTCTCTCTCTCTCTCTCTCCAAGTCAACAACACTATACCGTCTCTCTCTCTCCAAGTCAACAACACTATACCGTCTCTCTCTCTCTCTCTCTCTCCAAGTCAACAACACTATACCGTCTCTCTCTCTCTCTCTCTCTCTCCAAGTCGTCAACACTATACCGTCTCTCTCTCTCTCTCCAAGTCAACAACACTATACCGTCTCTCTCTCTCTCTCCAAGTCAACAACACTATACCGTCTCTCTCTCTCTCTCTCCAAGTCAACAACACTATACCGTCTCTCTCTCTCTCTCCAAGTCAACAACACTATACCGTCTCTCTCTCTCTCTCTCCAAGTCAACAACACTATACCGTCTCTCTCTCTCCAAGTCAACAACACTATACCGTCTCTCTCTCTCTCTCTCCAAGTCAACAACACTATACCGTCTCTCTCTCTCTCTCCAAGTCAACAACACTATACCGTCTCTCTCTCTCTCTCTCTCTCCAAGTCAACAACACTATACCGTCTCTCTCTCTCTCTCTCTCTCTCCAAGTCAACAACACTATACCGTCTCTCTCTCTCTCTCCAAGTCGTCAACACTATACCTTCTCTCTCTCTCTCTCTCTCTCCAAGTCAACAACACTATACCGTCTCTCTCTCTCTCTCCAAGTCGTCAACACTATACCGTCTCTCTCTCTCTCTCCAAGTCAACAACACTAATACCGTCTCTCTCTCTCTCTCCCCTCTCCCCCTCCAAGTCGTCAACACTATACCGTCTCTCTCTCTCTCTCTCTCTCTCTCCAAGTCAACAACACTATACCGTCTCTCTCTCTCTCTCTCCCTCTCCCTCTCTCCAAGTCGTCAAACACTATACCGTCTCTCTCTCTCTCCTCCAAGTCAACAACACTATACCGTCTCTCTCTCTCTCTCTCTCTCCCCCTCTCCCTCTCTCCAAGTCGTGAACACTAGACCCCGTCTCTCTCTCTCTCCAAGTCGTCAACACTATACGCTCTCTCTCTCTCTCTCTCTCTCCAAGTCGTGAACACTATACGCTCTCTCTCTCTCTCTCTCCAAGTCACAGACACTACAACCGCTCTCTCTCTCTCTCTCTCCAAGTCAACAACACTATACCGTCTCTCTCTCTCTCTCTCTCTCTCCAAGTCAACAACACTATACCGTCTCTCTCCAAGTCAACAACACTATACCGTCTCTCTCTCTCTCCAAGTCAACAACACTATACCGTCTCTCTCTCTCTCTCTCTCTCCAAGTCAACAACACTATACCGTCTCTCTCTCTCTCCAAGTCAACAACACTATACCGTCTCTCTCTCTCCAAGTCAACAACACTATACCGTCTCTCTCTCTCTCTCTCTCTCTCTCTCTCTCTCTCTCCAGTCAACAACACTATACCGTCTCTCTCTCTCTCCAAGTCAACAACACTATACCCTCTCTCTCTCTCTCTCTCTCTCTCTCTCTCTCCAAGTCAACAACACGTACAACCGTCTCTCTCTCTCTCTCTCTCCAAGTCAACAACACTATACCGTCTCTCTCAAGTCAACAACACTATACCGTCTCTCTCTCTCTCTCTCTCTCTCTCTCTCTCTCTCTCTCTCTCTCTCTCTCTCTCTCTCTCTCTCTCTCTCTCTCTCTCTCTCTCTCTCTCTCTCTCTCTCTCTCTCCAAGTCAACAACACTATACCGCTCTCTCTCTCTCTCTCTCTCTCTCTCTCTCTCTCTCTCTCTCTCTCTCTCTCTCTCTCTCTCTCCAAGTCCAACAACACTATACCGTCTCTCTCCAAGTCAACAACACTATACCGTCTCTCTCTCTCTCTCTCTCTCTCCAAGTCAACAACACTATACGCTCTCTCTCTCTCTCTCTCTCTCTCTCTCCAAGTCAACAACACTATACGCTCTCTCTCTCTCCAAAGTCAACAACACTATACCGCTCTCTCTCTCTCTCTCTCTCTCTCTCTCTCTCTCTCTCTCTCCAAGTCAACAACACTATACCGTCTCTCTCTCTCTCTCTCTCCAAGTCAACAACACTATACCCTCTCTCTCTCTCTCTCTCTCTCTCTCCAAGTCAACAACACTATACCGTCTCTCTCTCTCTCCAAGTCAACAACACTATACCGCTCTCTCTCTCTCTCTCTCTCTCTCTCTCTCTCTCTCTCTCTCTCTCTCTCTCCAAGTCAACAACACTATACCGTCTCTCTCTCTCTCTCCAAGTCAACAACACTATACCGCTCTCTCTCTCTCTCTCTCTCTCTCTCTCTCTCTCTCTCCAAGTCACACACGATACGCTCTCTCTCTCTCTCTCTCTCTCCAAGTCAACAACACTATACCGTCTCTCTCTCTCTCTCTCTCTCTCTCTCTCCAAGTCAACAACACTATACCGTCTCTCTCTCTCCAGTCAACAACACTATACCGTCTCTCTCTCTCTCTCTCTCTCTCTCTCTCTCTCTCTCTCTCTCTCCAGTCAACAACACTATACCGTCTCTCTCTCTCTCTCCAAGTCAACAACACTATACCGTCTCTCTCTCTCTCTCTCTCTTCCAAGTCAGATACACTATACGCTCTCTCTCTCTCCAAGTCAACAACACTATACCGTCTTCCAGTCAACAACACTACAACGCTCTCTCTCTCTCCAGTCAACAACACTATACCGCTCTCTCTCTCTCTCTCTCCAATGAATAACACTATACCGCTCTCTCTCTCTCCAAGTCAGACACTATACGCTCTCTCTCTCTCTCTCCAAGTCAGGAACACTATACGCTCTCTCTCCAAGTCACAGACACTATACCGTCTCTCTCTCCAAGTCAACAACACTATACCGTCTCTCTCTCTCTCTCTCTCTCTCTCTCTCTAAGTCAACAACACTATACCGTCTCTCTCTCTCTCTCTCTCTCTCTCTCTCTCTCTCTCCAAGTCAACAACACTATACCGTCTCTCTCTCTCTCTCTCTCTCTCTCTCTCTCTCTCTCTCCAAGTCAACAACACTATACCGTCTCTCTCTCTCTCTCTCTCTCTCTCTCTCTCTCTCTCCAAGTCAACAACACTATACCGTCTCTCTCTCTCTCTCTCCTCTCTCTCTCTCTCTCCAAGTCAACAACACTATACCGTCTCTCTCTCTCTCTCTCTCTCTCTCTAAGTCAACAACACTATACCGTCTCTCTCTCTCTCTCTCTCTCTCTCTCTCTCCAAGTCAACAACACTATACCGTCTCTCTCTCTCTCTCTCTCTCCAAGTCAACAACACTATACCGTCTCTCTCTCTCTCTCTCTCTCTCTCTCTCTCCAAGTCAACAACACTATACCGTCTCTCTCTCTCTCTCTCTCTCCAAGTCAACAACACTATACCGTCTCTCTCTCTCTCTCTCTCTAAGTCAACAACACTATACCGTCTCTCTCTCTCTCTCTCTCTCTCTCTCTCTCCAAGTCAACAACACTATACCGTCTCTCTCTCTCTCTCCAAGTCAACAACACTATACCGTCTCTCTCTCTCTCTCTCTCTCCAAGTCAACAACACTATACCGTCTCTCTCTCTCTCTCTCTCTCTCCAAGTCAACAACACTATACCGTCTCTCTCTCTCTCTCTCTCTCCAAGTCAACAACACTATACCCGTCTCTCTCTCTCTCTCTCTCTCCAAGTCAACAACACTATACCGTCTCTCTCTCTCTCTCCAAGTCGTCAACACTATACCGTCTCTCTCTCTCTCTCTCTCTCTCCAAGTCGTCAACACTATACCGTCTCTCTCTCTCTCTCTCTCTCTCTCTCTCTCTCTCCAAGTCAACAACACTATACCGTCTCTCTCTCTCTCTCTCTCCAAGTCGTCAACACTATACCGTCTCTCTCTCTCTCTCTCCAAGTCGTCAACACTATACCGTCTCTCTCTCTCTCTCCAAGTCGTCAACACTATACCGTCTCTCTCTCTCTCTCCAAGTCGTCAACACTATACCGTCTCTCTCTCTCTCTCTCTCTCTCTCTCTCTCTCTCCAAGTCGTCAACACTACCGTCTCTCTCCTTCCTTCTCTTTCACTTTCTGTCCCTTCTGTTGTTCCTAAAGCTGTTATTTATCTGCTATCTATCCTCCTCTTTATCGTGGTCTCAAACCTCTTTCCCTGCTAGACACGTTAAAGTCCTCTGTATATGACCCTACTGTCCCTGAGCTTGCCTCCCTCTGATTGGTTGATTGTGTGTTCCGCAGGTACACAGGCAGCACGTCAGCCCCGCCCCCAGGCTCTCACTACTCCTCCCCCTCAGAGAACATGTGGAGCAATGGAGGAGTCTACAACATGAACCAGGGTACGCACACACACACACACACACACGGCATTAATCAGGTACTACACACACCATACACATATAGATCTATACACACACACACGGCATTAATCAGGTACTACACACACCACACACACACGGCATTAATCAGGTACTACACACACCACACACACATAGATCAAACACACACACACGGCATTAATCAGGTACTACACACACCATACACATATAGATCTATACACACACACACACACGGCATTAATCAGGTACTACACACACCACACACACATAGATCTATACACACACATACCATACACATATAGATCTATACGCACACACACACACGGCAGTAATCAGGTACTACACACATATAGATCTATACACACACACACGGCATTAATAAGGTACTACACACACATATAAATCTATACGCACACACACGGCATTAATCAGGTACTACACACATATAGATCTATACACACACACACGGCATTAATAAGGTACTACACACACATATAAATCTATACGCACACACACGGCATTAATCAGGTACTACACACATATAGATCTATACACACACACACGGCATTAATCAGGTACCACACACATATAGATCTATACACACACACACGGCATTAATAAGGTACTACACACACATATAGATCTATACACACGGCATTAATCAGGTACTACACACATATAGATCTATACACACGGCATTAATCAGGTACTACACACATATAGATCTATACACACGGCATTAATCAGGTACCACACACATATAGATCTATACACACGGCATTAATCAGATACCACACACATATAGATCTATACACACACAGACAGGTGAATACTGAAGTGTCTCTCTGTTGTTAATGTGTCTCTCTGTCTATCAGGAGGGATGCCTGCTGTGTATGACCTCAGTACGGTCATTGGTGGCGGGGGCTCCACCGTGTCTCACAACAATCTCATCCCTCTTGGTACGCTGTGTGTGTGTGACTGACCAACCCCTAACCCTCCTTACTGTTCTGTATAGCCCTCAAATTCAAATCTGAATCTCCTAAGCCAGTTTCACTGTTTTTTAAAAATGAATCCCTTCTAATCAGGGACTGATTTCCACCTGGGAGACCAGGTGGGTGTGTAATGAATAATCAGGTAGAAAACCAGCAGTAGTCTAGACGTTCCAGGGACTGATTTCTACCTGGGAGACCAGGTGGGTGTGTAATGAATAATCAGGTAGAAAACCAGCAGTAGTCTAGATGTTCCAGGGACTGATTTCCACCTGGGAGACCAGGTGGGTGTGTAATGAATAATCAGGTAGAAAACCAGCAGTAGTCTAGACGTTCCAGTGGAATAACTCTGCTGTATCGGGTTACAACATACTGGAAATGTTCCCCAAGTTTTCCAGAAATTCCAGTTAGAATATTCCTGGAAATCCGTTATTCGTCCTACCAGGATTTGTGGAGAGGTTGTGAAAGTTACTGGGATGTTGTAACCCTGACTGTGTGTAATGTCAGTTGTGTATCTGTGTGTTGGACTCCGGCTGTATCTGTAACTGACCTTTTGTATACTAGTTTTGCTGTGTTTTCTTGTTCCAAATAAAATTTGCCAATTTGTAAATTATCTCCTCTCTGTGTGTGTGTGTGTGTGTGTGTGTGTGTGTGTGTGCGCGCTTGCACGTGTGTGTGTGTGTGGGCAGTGAACACAGGGGTAGTGAACCATACATCTTCTAGAGTTGGGTCTATCATGAGTACAGGCGTGGGCCAGGGTGAGTGAGTGTGTCGCCATGGTTACAGAGCTACAGCTGTTTACTGTTGCTAATGTTGTAGTCTTGTCCACAGTTCAGTTAGTGTGTGGTCTGACATTTTAGTTGTTTTAATGTTTGATTTATTTTAGATATAGCGTGCTTCCTAGTCCAGCACTAGGTTTTATCTGGGTCTGGGAAACTGTCCCGAGCTGCTCTTTGAAGACCGCAATTCACTTCCTGTTTTCTCTCTTCCTCAGGAGTGACAACTGGACAATCGGGGCCCGGCAACAGTCCTCAATACCCAATCAACAACAGCCAGTTCACCATGGGCGGGCCTTCCATCTCCATGTCGTCTCCCATGGCGATGCCTAGCAACACTATGCACTATGGGAGCTAAGACCTACCAACCGTCCGTAGCTCCCCCTCTTCCCTCCCATCCCCCTCTTCTCTCTCTCCCTCCCACCCCCCCTCCTGGAAGGAAACCAAACTGGACTGATAATATGGGCGTGCCTCTCCTCCCTTCACCCCTCCGTTCTCTGGTTCCTGATGTCTCCGGCCCAGTCCAGAAACATCTGACAGGGCTGTCAAATGTCCAGGTTCTCCATTCTGGTTGGAGGATTTCTGATGTCCTACTTGTTCTGTCTGGGTTGCAACCCGTTGATGGTTTTAGTAGTTGCCTAAACACATCCCCTTGATCTCAACACATTCTGAGGCAGAGTGAAAGGTGTGTGCTCGTAACCATTCTGTTTTATGTATTCACAACCCACATAGAAACATTTAGAAGGATCTTATGTACTTACTGTGGCTATGGGGGTTTAGAAACGTACACACACAGTTGTATTATACACACACACACACAGTTGTATTATACACACACACACACACACACACACACAGTTGTATTATACACACACACACACACAGTTGTATTATATACACACACACACAGTTGTATTATACACACACACACACACACACACAGTTGTATTATACACACACACACACAGTTGTATTATATACACACACACACACACACACACAGTTGTATTATACACACACACACACAGTTGTATTATATACACACACACACAGTTGTATTATACACACACACACACACACACACAGTTGTATTATACACACACACACACAGTTGTATTATATACACACACACACACACACACGTACGTTGTATTATACACACAGAGCCTCCTGCAGGACAGAAATGACTTTGAGCTTCTGTGAAGTTTTATCAGTCACTCCCATCTTCCCCAGCCCGTCGCTTGTGACCCAACGTCCCGATCAATAAATTCCTGAATCCTAACCTTTCACCCAAGGTTACCTTATTCAACCGACCAATCAAAGCAAACCGTCTGAGTGTCTGACCAAACCGGCAGCTACGAGGAAGAGAGGGTGATCCAGGTTATAGCCAATCGGGACAGGACTCTGTCTCTGTAGGGCGGGGTTTGTAGCCGCTGTAGACTAGCCAGGGGTTCAGTTCTGTAGGGTGGAGTCTGTAGACTAGCCAGGGGTTCAGTTCTGTAGGGTGGAGTCTGTAGACTAGCCAGGGGTTCAGTTCTGTAGGGTGGAGTCTGTAGACTAGCCAGGGGTTCTGTTCTGTTCTGTAGGGTGGAGTCTGTAGACTAGCCAGGGGTTCTGTTCTGTAGGGTGGAGTCTGTAGACTAGCCAGGGGTTCGGTTCTGTAGGGTGGGGTCTGTCGACTAGCCAGGGGTTCTGTTCTGTAGGGTGGGGTCTGTAGACTAGCCAGGGATTCTGTAGGGTGGGGTCTGTAGACTAGCCAGGGGTTCTGTTGTGTGGGGTCTGTAGACTAGCCAGGGGTTCTGTAGGGTGGAGTCTATAGACTAGCCAGGGGGTCTGTAGGGTGGGGTCTGTAGACTAGCCAGGGGTTCTGTAGGGTGGAGTCTGTAGACTAGCCAGGGGTTCTGTAGGGTGGGGTCTGTAGACTAGCCAGGGGTTCTGTAGGGTGGGGTCTGTAGACTAGCCAGGGGTTCTGTAGGGTGGGGTCTGTAGACTAGCCAGGGGTTCTGTAGGGTGGGGTCTGTAGACTAGCCAGGGGTTCTGTTGGGTGGGGTCTGTAGACTAGCCAGGGGTTCTGTAGGGTGGAGTCTGTAGACTAGCCAGGGGTTTTGTAGGTTGGGGTCTGTAGACTAGCCAGGGGTTCTGTAGGGTGGAGTCTATAGACTAGCCAGGGGGTCTGTAGCGTGGGGTCTGTAGACTAGCCAGGGGTTCTGTAGGGTGGGGTCTATAGACTAGCCAGGGGTTCAGTTCTGTAGGGTGGGGTCTGTAGACTAGCCAGGGGTTCTGTAGGGTGGGGTCTGTAGACTAGCTTGGGGTTCTGTTCTGTAGGGTGGGTTCTGTAGACTAGCCAGGGGTTCTGTAGGGTGGAGTCTGTAGACTAGCCAGGGGTTCTGTAGGGTGGAGTCTGTAGACTAGCCAGGGGTTCTGTAGGGTGGGGTCTGTAGACTAGCCAGGGGTTCTGTAGGGTGGGGTCTGTAGACTAGCCAGGGGTTCTGTAGGGTGGGGTCTGTAGACTAGCCAGGGGGTCTGTAGGGTGGGGTCTGTAGACTAGCCAGGGGGTCTGTAGGGTGGAGTCTGTAGACTAGCCAGGGGAGTCCTGGCACCTTACTGAATATGGCCCCTGTTGTTTAGGGTGTAATGTTTTCGCTGTTTAACAAGTGTTTATTGGGAACTGTGAGACACGTCATGCAACCTCCTAGGAAATCCCAAATGGCTCCATATTCCCCAGTGGACTCCTTTGATGAAGGTCCCTTGGGGCTCTGGTCTACAGATGTATGCTATATAGGGCGCCGTTTGGGACACTGACAGACACATCATGTAGAGTGTTGGTCCCATGTTTCATCAGCTGAAATAAAAGATCCCAGACATTTTCCATACGCACAAACATTATTTCAAATTTTGTGCACAAATTTGTTTACATCCCTGTTAGTGAGCATTTCTCATTTGCTAATCTACCTGACAAGTTAAGGAATATCGAGAAGCTGATTTAAACAGCATGATTGTTACACAGGTGCACCTTGTGCTGGGGACAATTTTAAAAGGCAGCTCAAAAATATGCTGTTTTTTTTTTTTCACACAACACAACGCCACAGATGTCTCAAGTTGATGGAGCGTGCAATTGACATGCTGACTGCAGGAATGTCCACCAGAGCTGTTGCCAGATAATGTAATGTTAATTTCTCTACCGTAATCCAACATAATTTTATAGAATTTGGCAGTACGTCTAACCGGCCTCGCAACCACAGACCACGTGTAACCACGCCAGCCCAGGACATCCACATCTGACTTCACTACCACAGACCACGTGTAACCATGCCAACCCAGGTCCTCCACATCTGGCATCTTCACCTGCAGGATCGTCTGTGGAGGAGGGGTGGTGCTGAGGAGTATTTCTGTCTGTAATAAAGCCATTTTGTGGGGCGAAACTCATTCTGATTTGCTTGGCCTGGCTCCCAAGTGTGGGCCTATACCTCACCCATTGCCTGGTCATGTGAAATCCATAGATTAGGGCCTAATTAATTTATTTAAATTGACTGATTTCCTTCTATGAACTGTAACTCAGGAAAATCTTTGAAATTGTGTCATGTTGTGTTTATATAATTGCATTCCAACCTGAAGATCAGGATTGGTTGATTGATTGAGGCGGGTGTAGTAACGAGCTGGAGGAAAAGTGTGACATTAATCAGGCCCCAGAGGACTGGAGTTACCCATCCCTGAGATAGACTCAGTCCCCCCCTACATCTTCTGTTAGGGAGATGGGAGTTACCCATCCCTGAGATAGACTCAGTCCCCCCCCTACATCTTCTGGTTGGAAGTTACCCATCCCTGAGATAGACTCAGTCCCCCCTACATCTTCTGTTAGGGAGATACCCATCCCTGAGATAAAGACTCAGTCCCCCCCTACATCTTCTGTTAGGGAGATACCCATCCCTGAGATAAAGACTCAGTCCCCCCCTACATCTTCTGTTAGGGAGATACCCATCCCTGAGATAAAGACTCAGTCCCCCCTACATCATCTGTTAGGGAGATACCCATCCCTGAGATAAAGACTCAGTCCCCCCTACATCATCTGTTAGGGAGATACCCATCCCTGAGATAAAGACTCAGTCCCCCCCTACATCTTCTGTTAGGGAGATACCCATCCCTGAGATAAAGACTCAGTCCCCCCTACATCATCTGTAAGGGAGATACCCATCCCTGAGATAAAGACTCAGTCCCCCCTACATCATCTGTTAGGGAGATACCCATCCCTGAGATAAAGACTCAGTCCCCCCTACATCTTATGTTAGGGAGATACCCATCCCTGAGATAAAGACTCAGTCCCCCCTACATCATCTGTTAGGGAGATACCCATCCCTGAGATAAAGACTCAGTCCCCCCTACATCTTCTGTTAGGGAGATACCCATCCCTGAGATAAAGACTCAGTCCCCCCCCCCTACATCATCTGTTTGGGAGATACCCATCCCTGAGATAAAGACTCAGTCCCCCCTACATCTTCTGTTAGGGAGATACCCATCCCTGAGATAAAGACTCAGTCCCCCCTACATCATCTGTTAGGGAGATACCCATCCCTGAGATAAAGACTCAGTCCCCCCTACATCATCTGTTAGGGAGATACCCATCCCTGAGATAAAGACTCAGTCCCCCCCTACATCTTCTGTTAGGGAGATACCCATCCCTGAGATAAAGACTCAGTCCCCCCCTACATCTTCTGTTAGGGAGATACCCATCCCTGAGATAAAGACTCAGTCCCCCCTACATCATCTGTTAGGGAGATACCCATCCCTGAGATAAAGACTCAGTCCCCCCTACATCATCTGTTAGGGAGATACCCATCCCTGAGATAAAGACTCAGTCCCCCCTACATCATCTGTTAGGGAGATACCCATCCCTGAGATAAAGACTCAGTCCCCCCCTACATCTTCTGTTAGGGAGATACCCATCCCTGAGATAAAGACTCAGTCCCCCCTACATCATCTGTTAGGGAGATACCCATCCCTGAGATAAAGACTCAGTCCCCCCTACATCATCTGTTAGGGAGATACCCATCCCTGAGATAAAGACTCAGTCCCCCCTACATCTTATGTTAGGGAGATACCCATCCCTGAGATAAAGACTCAGTCCCCCCTACATCATCTGTTAGGGAGATACCCATCCCTGAGATAAAGACTCAGTCCCCCCTACATCTTCTGTTAGGGAGATACCCATCCCTGAGATAAAGACTCAGTCCCCCCCCCCCTACATCATCTGTTTGGGAGATACCCATCCCTGAGATAAAGACTCAGTCCCCCCTACATCTTCTGTTAGGGAGATACCCATCCCTGAGATAAAGACTCAGTCCCCCCTACATCATCTGTTAGGGAGATACCCATCCCTGAGATAAAGACTCAGTCCCCCCTACATCATCTGTTAGGGAGATACCCATCCCTGAGATAAAGACTCAGTCCCCCCTACATCATCTGTTTGGGAGATACCCATCCCTGAGATAAAGACTCAGTCCCCCCTACATCATCTGTTAGGGAGATACCCATCCCTGAGATAAAGACTCAGTCCCCCCCTACATCTTATGTTAGGGAGATACCCATCCCTGAGATAAAGACTCAGTCCCCCCCTACATCATCTGTTAGGGAGATACCCATCCCTGAGATAAAGACTCAGTCCCCCCTACATCTTCTGTTAGGGAGATACCCATCCCTGAGATAAAGACTCAGTCCCCCCCCCCCTACATCATCTGTTTGGGAGATACCCATCCCTGAGATAAAGACTCAGTCCCCCCTACATCTTCTGTTAGGGAGATACCCATCCCTGAGATAAAGACTCAGTCCCCCCTACATCATCTGTTAGGGAGATACCCATCCCTGAGATAAAGACTCAGTCCCCCCTACATCATCTGTTAGGGAGATACCCATCCCTGAGATAAAGACTCAGTCCCCCCTACATCATCTGTTTGGGAGATACCCATCCCTGAGATAAAGACTCAGTCCCCCCTACATCATCTGTTAGGGAGATACCCATCCCTGAGATAAAGACTCAGTCCCCCCCTACATCTTATGTTAGGGAGATACCCATCCCTGAGATAAAGACTCAGTCCCCCCCTACATCATCTGTTTGGGAGATACCCATCCCTGAGATAAAGACTCAGTCCCCCCCTACATCTTCTGTTAGGGAGATACCCATCCCTGAGATAAAGACTCAGTCCCCCCCCCCCTACATCATCTGTTTGGGAGATACCCATCCCTGAGATAAAGACTCAGTCCCCCCTACATCTTCTGTTAGGGAGATACCCATCCCTGAGATAAAGACTCAGTCCCCCCTACATCATCTGTTAGGGAGATACCCATCCCTGAGATAAAGACTCAGTCCCCCCTACATCATCTGTTAGGGAGATACCCATCCCTGAGATAAAGACTCAGTCCCCCCTACATCATCTGTTTAGGAGATACCCATCCCTGAGATAAAGACTCAGTCCCCCCTACATCATCTGTTAGGGAGATACCCATCCCTGAGATAAAGACTCAGTCCCCCCCTACATCTTATGTTAGGGAGATACCCATCCCTGAGATAAAGACTCAGTCCCCCCCTACATCATCTGTTAGGGAGATACCCATCCCTGAGATAAAGACTCAGTCCCCCCCTACATCTTCTGTTAGGGAGATACCCATCCCTGAGATAAAGACTCAGTCCCCCCTACATCATCTGTTAGGGAGATACCCATCCCTGAGATAAAGACTCAGTCCCCCCTACATCTTCTGTTAGGGAGATACCCATCCCTGAGATAAAGACTCAGTCCCCCCCCCCCTACATCATCTGTTTGGGAGATACCCATCCCTGAGATAAAGACTCAGTCCCCCCTACATCTTCTGTTAGGGAGATACCCATCCCTGAGATAAAGACTCAGTCCCCCCTACATCATCTGTTAGGGAGATACCCATCCCTGAGATAAAGACTCAGTCCCCCCTACATCATCTGTTAGGGAGATACCCATCCCTGAGATAAAGACTCAGTCCCCCCTACATCATCTGTTTGGGAGATACCCATCCCTGAGATAAAGACTCAGTCCCCCCTACATCATCTGTTAGGGAGATACCCATCCCTGAGATAAAGACTCAGTCCCCCCCTACATCTTATGTTAGGGAGATACCCATCCCTGAGATAAAGACTCAGTCCCCCCCTACATCATCTGTTTGGGAGATACCCATCCCTGAGATAAAGACTCAGTCCCCCCCTACATCTTCTGTTAGGGAGATACCCATCCCTGAGATAAAGACTCAGTCCCCCCCCCCCTACATCATCTGTTTGGGAGATACCCATCCCTGAGATAAAGACTCAGTCCCCCCTACATCTTCTGTTAGGGAGATACCCATCCCTGAGATAAAGACTCAGTCCCCCCTACATCATCTGTTAGGGAGATACCCATCCCTGAGATAAAGACTCAGTCCCCCCTACATCATCTGTTAGGGAGATACCCATCCCTGAGATAAAGACTCAGTCCCCCCTACATCATCTGTTTAGGAGATACCCATCCCTGAGATAAAGACTCAGTCCCCCCTACATCATCTGTTAGGGAGATACCCATCCCTGAGATAAAGACTCAGTCCCCCCCTACATCTTATGTTAGGGAGATACCCATCCCTGAGATAAAGACTCAGTCCCCCCCTACATCATCTGTTTGGGAGATACCCATCCCTGAGATAAAGACTCAGTCCCCCCCTACATCTTCTGTTAGGGAGATACCCATCCCTGAGATAAAGACTCAGTCCCCCCCTACATCTTCTGTTAGGGAGATACCCATCCCTGAGATAAAGACTCAGTCCCCCCTACATCTTCTGTTAGGGAGATACCCATCCCTGAGATAAAGACTCAGTCCCCCCCCCCTACATCTTCTGTTAGGGAGATACCCATCCCTGAGATAAAGACTCAGTCCCCCCTACATCTTCTGTTAGGGAGATACCCATCCCTGAGATAAAGACTCAGTCCCCCCTACATCTTCTGTTTGGTCAAACGGTCTAAAATGTTCGTGGTTTTGTTTTCATCTCTTTGTTTTCTTCCTTTTCCCCATAAATAAAAAGTTAAAACAGAAATACCCTCCAAAGAGGCAAATTAAACATTGCTGGAGAACAAGTCAGCTTTCTAATTTATATATATTGTATGGATTCTTCCTAATATACAGTTGTGTGCATTCTCAGATTTCTAATGTATGTGGACTGTCTCATGGCAATATTAAGTATTTAATGAGCCCCATCCATTTTATAGGGAGAATGTGATACTTTACTGTAGAACCCTCAGACTCCACTCTGAACCTGGAAGTCAGTTCCACTGCATTCTTTCTGTGGTTCCCCTCTAATCAGGGACTGAGTTAGCCCTGGGACACCATGTGGGTGGTTCCCCTCTAATCAGGGACTGAGTTAGACCTGGGACACCATGTGGGTGGTTCCCCTCTAATCAGGGACTGAGTTAGACCTGGGACACCATGTGGGTGGTTCCCCTCTAATCAGGGACTGAGTTAGACCTGGGACACCCTGTGGGTGGTTCCCCTCTAATCAGGGACTGAGTTAGACCTGGGACACCATGTGGGTGGTTCCCCTCTAATCAGGGACTGAGTTAGACCTGGGACACCCCGTGGGTGGTTCCCCTCTAATCAGGGACTGAGTTAGACCTGGGACACCATGTGGGTGGTTCCCCTCTAATCAGGGACTGAGTTAGACCTGGGACACCCTGTGGGTGGTTCCCCTCTAATCAGGGACTGAGTTAGACCTGGGACACCATGTGGGTGGTTCCCCTCTAATCAGGGACTGAGTTAGACCTGGGACACCATGTGGGTGGTTCCCCTCTAATCAGGGACTGAGTTAGACCTGGGACACCCCGTGGGTGGTTCCCTTCTAATCAGGGACTGAGTTAGACCTGGGACACCATGTGGGTGGTTCCCCTCTAATCAGGGACTGAAGTAGCCCTGGGACACCATGTGGGTGGTTCCCCTCTAATCAGGGACTGAGTTAGACCTGGGACACCATGTGGGTGGTTCCCCTCTAATCAGGGACTGAGTTAGCCCTGGACACCATGTGGGTGGTTCCCCTCTAATCAGGGACTGAATTAGACCTGGGACACCATGTGGGTGGTTCCCCACTAATCAGGGACCTTGTTAGACCTGGGACACCATGTGGGTGGTTCCCCTCTAATCAGGGACTGAGTTAGACCTGGGACACCCTGTGGGTGGTTACCCTCTAATCAGGGACTGAGTTGAACCTGGGACACCCCGTGGGTGGTTCCCCTCTAATCAGGGACTGAGTTGGACCTGGGACAAAATGTGGGTGGTTCCCCTCTAATCAGGGACTGAGTTAGACCTGGGACACCCCGTGGGTGGTTCCCCTCTAATCAGGGACTGAGTTAGACCTGGGACACCCTGTGGGTGGTTCCCCTCTAATCAGGGACTGAGTTAGCCCTGGACACCATGTGGGTGGTTCCCCTCTAATCAGGGACTGAGTTAGCCCTGGGACACCGTGTTGGTGGGTCCCTCTAATCAGGGACTGAGTTGAACCTGGGACACCCCGTGGGTGGTTCCCCTCTAATCAGGGACTGAGTTAGCCCTGGGACACCATGTGGGTGGTTCCCCTCTAATCAGGGACTGAGTTAGCCCTGGGACACCATGTGGGCGCAATTCATTATTAGGTAGAACAGAAAACCAGCAGGCTCCCCGTAGGGTCAGAGTTGAATACGTCTGCCCTAGAATATAAAGCAGGGTGCCGAACTCAATTCCTGGAGGGCCGAGTGTCTGCTGCTTTTCACTCCTCTCTTGTACTTTACTGCCCTCCAGGATTTGAGTTTTGACACCCTTGATATAGATAATCAACATTTACATTACACACTATTATAGGCCTACATTTTAAGCCATTTTAAATGGATTGTCAATAATCAAAATGGCTTACATTTCTCCAATCCTTTTACACATATAGGTCGTGTTCCCCTGCTCAAATGTTGCATGCATCAACCAATGGTTGCGGGCTATGTCATCAACTGCTCGGGTACCAGATTGCTATAACGTGGTTAGCTGATACTCATTGTATTCTGTAGTGTTAAGAATTCCCTTCACTGCAACGAAGGGGCATAGCTCAAACCATGAAAAACAGCCCCAGACTATTATTCCTCTTCCACCAAACTTTACAGTTGTCACTCTGCATTCAGGCAGGTAGCGTTCTCCTGGCATCCGGCAAACCCAGGTTTGACCTGAGAGAGTCCAATGGCGGAGAGCTTTACACCTCTCCAGCCGACGCTTGGCATTGTGTACTCATTTCATGAAGCTCCCGACGAACAGATTGTGCTGACGATGCTTCCAGGGGCAGCTTGGAACTCGTTAGCGTTGCAACCAAGGACAGACGATTTCAACACTCAGGGGTCTCGTTCTGTGAGCTTGTGTGGCCTACCACTTCGTGGCTGAGTCGCTGTTGCTCCTAGACGTTTCCACTTCACAATAACAGCACATGCAGCTCTAGCAGAGCAGAAATTTGATGAACTGACTTGTTGCAAAAGAGGCATCCTGTGTGGAAAGTCACTGAGCTCTTCGGTAAAGGCCATTCTACTGCCAATGTTTTCCTATGGAGATTGCATGGCTGTGTGCTCAATTGTATACACCGGTCAGCAACTGGTGTGGCTGAAATAGCCAAATCCACTAATTTGGGTGTCCACATACTTTTGTATAGTGTACGTAAAATACCTATCCAGGCATTGTAAGATCTGTTATGGTCAGCAATGTCTGAGCAGAGGAACGTGACCAAACAGTATGAAAAAATAGTGGTGTGAGCATGTCAATCAATGAGGTTATTGATTAGCTGAAATGCTAGCACCTGGTTGCACTTGCCAGCTGGTAATTAAAGATGGCTGCCAAGTGAAGTAGCAAACCTCTGCTCAGGTAGATCGGCCAACACAACACACACACCTGAATACCCGTTAAGCTCGTTACCATTCGTAAACGTTAACACAGATGGCTTCTAGATGTGGGCAGGGACGGGCAGCAGGGTCCCAGAAGAGACGACAGGAGAGCTCAGGTAAATCTTTATATTAACTCACACCTGCTGTTCCTCTTCTAGAATATTAGCTCAGAAGTATTGTGGAGCTCCTGCACCTACATATAAACAGTACTGTCACCCATAATGAGTACCGGAACCTATTTCAGTCCAAGTCCACTGTATATACCGCTCCCTCATCTCACTGGAAATGATTGGGAGTCCCACAGGGCGGTGCTCAACTGGCCCAGCGTCGTCTGGGTTTGGCAGGTGGAGGCCGTCATTGTAAATAATTGTTTGTTCTTAACTGACTTGCCTAGTTAAATAAAAATAATCTCTTACCACCTCTGCCCCTCCCTCTCTCTACTCATACCACCCCCTCCCTCTCTCTACTCATACCACCCCCTCTCTCTCTCTACTCATACCACCCCCTCCCTCTCTCTACTCATACCTGCCCCCTCCCTCTCTCTACTCATACCACCCCCCTCCCTCTCTCTACTCATACCACCCCCCTCCCTCTCTCTACTCATACCACCCCCCCTCCCTCTCTCTACTCATACCACCCCCCCCCTCTCTCTACTCATACCACCCCCCCTCCCTCTCTCTACTCATACCACCCCTCCCTCTCTCTACTCATACCACCCCCTCCCTCTCTCTACTCATACCACCCCCTCCCTCTCTCTACTCATACCACCCCCTCCCTCTCTCTACTCATACCACCCCCTCCCTCTCTCTACTCATACCACCCCCTCCCTCTCTCTACTCATACCACCCCCTCCCTCTCTCTACTCATACCACCCCCTCCCTCTCTCTACTCATACCACCCCCTTCCCCTCTCTACTCATACCACCCCCTCTCTACTCATACCACCCCCTCCCTCTCTCTACTCATACCACCCCCTCTCTACTCATACCACCCCCTCCCTCTCTCTACTAATACCACCCCCTCCCTCTCTCTACTAATACCACCCCCTCCCTCTCTCTACTAATACCACCCCCTCCCTCTCTCTACTCATACCACCCCCTCCCTCTCTCTACTCATACCACCCCTCCCTCTCTCTACTCATACCACCCCCTCCCTCTCTCTACTCATACCACCCCCTCCCTCTCTCTACTCATACCACCCCCTCCCTCTCTCTACTCATACCACCCCCTCCCTCTCTCTACTCATACCACCCCCTCCCTCTCTCTACTCATACCACCCCCTTCCCCTCTCTACTCATACCACCCCCTCTCTACTCATACCACCCCCTCCCTCTCTCTACTAATACCACCCCCTCCCTCTCTCTACTCATACCACCCCCTCCCTCTCTCTACTCATACCACCCCCTCCCTCTCTCTACTCATACCACCCCCTCCCTCTCTCTACTCATACCACCCCCTCCCTCTCTCTACTCATACCACCCCCTCCCTCTCTCTACTCATACCACCCCCTCCCTCTCTCTACTCATACCACCCCCTTCCCCTCTCTACTCATACCACCCCCTCTCTACTCATACCACCCCCTCCCTCTCTCTACTAATACCACCCCCTCCCTCTCTCTACTAATACCACCCCCTCCCTCTCTCTACTCATACCACCCCCTTCCCCTCTCTACTCATACCACCCCCTCTCTACTCATACCACCCCCTACCTCTCTCTACTCATACCACCCCCTTCCCCTCTCTACTCATACCACCCCCTCTCTACTCATACCACCCCCTCCCTCTCTCTACTAATACCACCCCCTCCCTCTCTCTACTAATACCACCCCCTCCCTCTCTCTACTAATACCACCCCCTCCCTCTCTCTACTCATACCACCCCCTCCCTCTCTCTACTCATACCACCCCCTCCCTCTCTCTACTCATACCACCCCCTCCCTCTCTCTACTAATACCACCCCCTCCCTCTCTCTACTCATACCACCCCCTCCCCCTCTCTACTCATACCACCCCCTCCCCCTCTCTACTCATACCTCCCCCTCTCTACTCATACCACCCCCTCTCTACTCATACCACCCCCTCTCTACTCATACCACCCCCTCCCTCTCTCTACTCATACCACCCCCTCCCTCTCTCAACTCATACCACCCCTTCCCTCTCTCAACTCATACCACCCCCTCCCCCTCTCTACTCATACCACCCCCTCCCCTCTCTACTCATACCACCCCCTCTCTACTCATACCTCCCCCTCCTCCTCTCTACTCATACCACCATCCAACCCCCTCCCCCTTTCCACTCATACCACCATCCAACCCACTCCACCTCTCTACTCATACCACCATCCAACCCACTCCCCCCCTCTACTCATACCACCATCCAACCCCCTCCCTCTCTCTACTCATACCACCCCCTCCCTCTCTCTACTCATACCACCATCCAACCCCCTCCCTCTCCTCTCTCACTGTCTCCAGACCTCCAGGACACATACCTCCTCCATGGGGAGCCTAGCCCCCCTCTCAGTAACCTGTCTCTCCATGCCTCCTGGTGGTCTGGCAGGGACGAGCACAGAGAGACAGGGCCCTCTCTTGGCAGAGACGAGCACAGAGAGACAGGACCCTCCCTTGGGGTAAGCTTGTGCGTGTGGTGTGTACTTAACAAATGAATATTGTGGGTTTGAGAGTCAGTCAGGTGAGAATGCGAGTGACAGAATAGTGTGTTTTACTGTGTTAACAACTCATGCCAGCAGCATAGCACCCTGCATCCCTGCATCCCTGGCTTCTCAAGCATCTGGTCCCTGGATGGGAGACCAGATGCTGCTGAAGTGGTGTTGGAGGACCAATAGGTCCCACTCTTTCCTCTGGTCTAAAGAAATATCCCAATGCCCCAGGGCAGTGATAGGGGACATTGCCCTGTGCTGTCTTTCGGATGGGATGTATGTACCTCGGCCTAAACATCAGCGCCACAGGTAACTTCCACAAAGCTGTGAACGATCTGAGAGACAAGGCAAGAAGATCCCATGGGACTCATCGTAAGAGTAAAGGTGTTAACTCTGGTGTCCTGGCTAAATTCCCAATCTGGCCCTCATACCATCATGGCCCCCTAATCATCCCCAGTTTAGAAAGGGCTCCTCCATTCCCCAGGTCATTGCTGTAAATGAGAATGTGATCTCCGTTAACTTACCTGGTAAAATATGGGTTGATTAAAAAATAAAATGTTTTGTTCACAGGAGCAACTGGTTGAGAGAAATCAGCACGTTGCCAGACTACAGGATGCACTGAGACGCGAGAGAGAGAAGGTGTGTCTCATGTGTCGTGAGTTTGATGGAAAATATCAAACATGTTGATGAATAACCATTTCCCTCTTATCTATTTCACACACACACACACTCTAAAGGGTTCCAGCCTGCAGTGTCGGTGTAATCAGCAGGGGTCAGAGTTGAGGCGTAGAAAGCAGCACAGCGCCAGACTGAAGGAGAGGCTAACCCAACTTGCAGAGAGACACAGAGAGAGGGGCGCCTGTAAGGATCTCTGTCTAACCATCTCTCTCACACTTAATGTGCCCTCTCATATTCTATCCCACTCCATCTTTCTCTCTAAATGTCTCCTAATCTTAAACCCACACACCATTCTGCCACTCTCCTTCTACCTACCTATTGTAATGACCTCTGCACAGAGGGAGAGGGCTTCAAGGGCCTTTGCATTTGGGTGGGGGAAGCTGTGAAACTCTCCTGCTGTTGTTGGGCTCATGAGCTTTGACACCTCACATCCCACTTCAGTGCTAATTGAAGTTGCTAGCAACCAAGGTAACCTTAGCATTCAGTCCTTATAAATAAATTACAGTAATATATTTAACTTTTTCTTATTGGCTTGAAGGATCTTCCACTTTTTTTCTTAAATTTTTGCCTAAAATGACCCAAGTGTAACTGGCTGTAGCTCAGGTCCTGAAGCAAGGATATGCATATTCCTGACCATCTGAAAGGAAACACTTTGTGGACATGTGAAATGACTGTAGGAGAATAAAACACATTCGATCTGGTAAAAGGTAATACAATGGAGAAAAAATGTTTGTTAAAAAAACTATCTATGAAATGCAAGAGAAAGGCCATAATGTATTATTCCAGCCCAGGTGCAATTTAGATTATGGCAACTAGATGGCAGCAGTGTATGTAAAGTTTGACTGATCCAATGAATCATTGAATTTCTGTTCAAAATGTTGTATCAAGACTGCCCAAATGTGCCTAATTTGTTTAACAACTTTTCCAGTTCATAACTGTGCACTCTTCTCAAACAAAACATTGCCATGGTATTCTTTCACTGTCATAGCAACTGTAAAGTGGACAGTGCAGTTAGATTAACAAGAATTTAAGCGTTCAGACAATATCAGATATGTCCTGGGAAATGTTCTTGTTACTTACAACCTCATGCTAATCGTATTAGCCTACGTTAGCTCAACTGTCCTGCGGGGGACCCACCAATCCTGTAGAGGTTAATTAAGAGGTTTTTAAAGTAACTTCAGACTAAACATGATTAGCTCTCTCTCAATTCAATTTCAATTGAAGGGGCTTTATTGGCATGGAAAACAAGTTCACATGTGAAATAGATAAACAATACAATAATGTACAGTAAACATTACACTCACAAGTTAGACATTTCAAAAGGGAAAATAAACATCTCTTATGAATTTTGATCATTAGCGGGTATCAACCTAATTCTGCTCTGCATACATTATCTGGTGTTTGACGTTGTACACAGAGGGTAATTTTGCAGAATTCTGCGTGCAGAATCTCAATTTGGTGTTTGTCCCATTTTGTGAATTCTTGGTTGGCGAGCGGACCCCAGACCTCACAAGCATAAAAGGCAATGGGTTTTATAACTGAATCCAGTATTTTTAGCGAATTGAGTTTCTTTTGATGGCATAGAAGGCCCTTGCCCTGTCTGTCAGATCGTTCACAGCTTTGTGGAAGTTACCTGTGGCGCTGATGTTTAGGCCGAGGTATGTATAGTTTTTTGTGTGCTCCAGGGCAACGGGGTCTAGATGGAATTTATATTTGTGGGCCTGGCAACTGGACTTTTTTTTTGGAACACCATTATTTTTGTCTTACTGAGATTTTGTCAGGGCCCAGGTCAGTCAGGGCCCAGGGTCTGTCAGGGCCCAGGGTCTGTCAGGGCCCAGGTCTGTCAGAATCTGTGCAGAAGATCTAGGTGCTGCTGTAGGCCCTCCTTGGTTGGTGACAGAAGCACCAGGTCATCAGCAAACAGTTGACGTTTGACTTTGGATTCTAGTATGGTGAGGCCGGGTGCTACAGACTGTTCTAGTGCCCTCGTTAATTTGTTGATGGATAAGTTGATGAGGGCGGGGCTTAACTGCATCCTTGTCTCTCTCCCTCGCTCTGTAGCCATGGAGCTGTTGAACCCGGTGCCCAGAGGTCAGGTGAAGAGGGACAGACCAGCCAGGACCAACGGAAGGTAGAGAGAGTCCAAAATGGCACCCTATTCCCTTTATAGTGCACTACTGTTGACTACTGGGGCTGTGGACTCCGGTTGGAACCCCGGAGATCACCTATTCTGATCCAGGAAATTGAGACGCAGGCTTCTGTTCCAGCCCAGCACTAATGCACCCCCCCCCCCCCCCCCCCCCCCCCACACACACACACACACAGGAAGGAGGAGGCAGCGCTACGTGTGATGCTGGAGCGGCGAGAGGCGGAGATAAGGGAGGCCATGAAGCTCCGACACAAACTCACCACGCTACTGCACGCGCTCAGAGCAGACATGGAACGGGTTAGACGGCTCCTATAGCTCAGAGCAGGGTGACGGTGGCCCTAGACACTGTTTTGCATTTCCTCCACTAATGATTTAAGGTTATGATTGGGGGAGGGGATGCTGGTCCTAGACCTGTACCTTTCCTGGTCCTGGGGAGAGGTCTCCACCAAAGGGGTGCCTTAGTACTAACACATCCTGGTTCCCAGGACCAGGTGGGGCGGGGCGGGGTCTTGGGGTGGAGGAAGGGGCGGGGTCTTGGGGTGGAGGAAGGGGCGGGGTCTTTTGGTGAAGGAAGGGGTGTTCCCAGGACCAGGTGGGGCGGGGCGGGGTCTTGGGGTGTAGGAAGGGGCTATGGAAGGGGCAGGGTCTTGGGGTGGGAGGAAGGGGATACAGATGGAGCAGGGTCTTGGGGTGGAGGAAGGGGCAGGGTCTTGGGGTGGGAGGAAGGGGATACAGATGGAGCAGGGTCTTGGGGTGGAGGAAGGGGCTATGGAAGGGGCAGGGTCTTGGGGTGGGAGGAAGGGGATACAGATGGAGCAGGGTCTTGGGGTGGAGGACGGGGCGGGGTCTTGGGGTGGGAGGACGGGGCGGGGTCTTGGGGTGGGAGGACGGGGCGGGGTCTTGGGGTGGGAGGACGGGGCGGGGTCTTGGGGTGGGAGGAAGGGGCGGGGTCTTGCGGTGGGAGGAAGGGGCGGGGTCTTGGGGTGGGAGGAAGGGGCGGGGTCTTGGGGTGGGAGGAAGGGGCGGGGTCTTGGGGTGGGAGGAAGGGGCACGGTCTTGGGGCGGGAGGAAGGGGCTACAGATGGGAACTGAAACTTGTGCACGGTCAGCAGGGGAGAACATTTTGGAACATTCAGCTATAAACATGTTATGTAGAACTAACATGCCTCTCGATGCATGGAATCATGTCAGCTCTATTCATGGCATTTCTATCTGCAATATTTGGCAACTGAACCCAACCCTGGGAATGGTGAGAGGATTGAGCTGATTGGCCGAAAGCTACTACTTTGTCACTTTTCCCACAGACCCTATTGGACACTGTGGGTGACCAGGAAGAGGACCCAGACAGCGCCAATATGCTGGTCCAGTCAGAGGAGTCCCTGGGCGAACATGTGACAGGGGGTGTGGTCCAGGGATGGAAGAGTGTGCAGAGGAGACTAGGGGACCTCCTGAGTCAGGGTGAGAGGGGATGAAGCGGCACCGTGTTCCCTACGTAGTGCACCACTTATGAACACAGGGCCATTTTGGACGCACACAGCGACTTGTAGGAGATAAACATGAATTTGTTTATGACTAAAGAAATATTCAGTGGTTTTTGTGTGTATAGGTCACGTGGCTGTGGGGACCGACCAGGATAAGCTCTTGGCCCAGCTAGAGACAGAGTTGGATCAGAGTCAACAGTTGGTCAAACTGCAGCAGCATCTACTACAGGTGGACTATACCCGCTAAAATGTTACAGCTAGTTATTAAATAAACCGACACGCTCTACAATGTTACGGCTAGTTACTAAAGAAACCGACACACGCTAAAATGTTACGGCTAATTACTATAGAAACCGACACACGCTAAAATGTTATGGCTAGTTACTAAAGAAACCGACACGCGCTAAAATGTTACGGCTAATTACTATAGAAACCGACACACGCTAAAATGTTATGGCTAGTTACTAAAGAAACCGACACGCGCTAAAATGTTATGTCATCCCCCTTCCTCATATCATCCCCCTTCCTCATGTCATCCCCCTTCTCCATGTCATCCCCCTTCTCCATGTCATCCCCCTTCTCCATGTCATCCCCCTTTTCCATGTCATCCCCTTTCCATGCCCTCTCTCTCTCCTCTCCTCTCCTCCATCTCTACCTACCTCCCCTCCCCATTTCCCCATGTAATCTCCCCCTCCCCAGGACAGTGTGATCACTCCGGTCCCGGCCGCTCTGACAGACTGCTACTTCCTGGAAGAGTGGGAGCGGCTTCAGGACAGCTGGGCGGAGCTAGAACACCAGAAGCGGAGCTTCCATAGGGAGCGACGGGCCTTCACCGACGCGGCCATCCGATTGGGCCATGAGGTGAGGGACTGGAGAGACAGGAAGGGGGAGGGAGGGATTGAAAGAAAGTTTAGAGGGATGGGTGGTTAGGGAAAGAGGGAAACCAAGTCAGTTGTACAACTGAATGCAGTCACCTGAAATGTGTCTTCCGCATTTAACCCAAACCCTCTTAGTGAAGTGTTTGACTCTGATTATTTTATTACGTACTTAGTGTCTCAAATCAATTCAAATTTGTATTGGTCACATACATGGTTAGCAGATGTTATTGCAAGTGTAGCGAAATGCTTGTAATACATTAGAAAAAAGATGTGTGTGTGTGTGTGTGTGTAGAGACGTGAGTTTGAGCAACAGAGGGCCTGTGTGGTGAAGCAGCAGTATCTGTTTGACTCTCCGTTGGGGAGGACGTTGCAGCGTCACAACAGGAGAGAGAGCACCGTCCTCAGTGAGTCAGCATAAATCTTGTTCTATGCATCTACTGTATATACATGACATAACCAGAAGTATGTGAACACCTGTTGGTCAAACATCTCATTCCAAAATCATGGGCATTAATATGGAGTTGGTCCCCCTCCACTCTTCTGGGAAGGATTTCCACTAGATGTTGGAACATTGCTGCAGGGACTTACTTCCATTCAGCCATGAGCATTAGTGAGGTCGGGCTCTGTTGGACAATTAGGCCTGGCTCATAGTCGGCGTTCTAAATTTTCCCTAAGGTGTTCGATGGGGTTGAGGTCAGGGCTCTGAGCAGGCCAGTCAAGTTCTTCCACACCGATCTCGGCAAACCATTTCTGTATGGACCTTACTTTGTGCACAGGGGCATTGTCATGCTGAAACAGGAAAGGGCCTTCCGCAAACTGTTGCCACAAAGTTGGAAGCGCAGAATCGTCTAGAATGTAATTGTATGCTGTAGCATTAAGATTTCCCTTCACTGGAACTAAGGTGCCTAGCCCGAACCATGAAAAACAGCCCCAGAACATTATTCCTCCACCACCAAACTTTACAGTTGGCCCTATACATTGGGGCTGGTAGCGTTCTCCTGGCATCCTCCAAACCCAGATTTGTCCGTCGGACTGCCAGATGGTGAAGCGTGATTCATCACTCTAGAGAACCCGTTTCCACTGCTCCAGAGTCTAATGGCAGTGAGCTTTACACCTCTGTGTATGGAGGTCCTAAGCTTGTGTGCGGCTGCTCGGCCATGGAAACCCACTTCATGAAGCTCCCAACGAACAGTTATTGTGTCGATGTTGCTTCTAGAGGCAGTTCGGAACTGACTGTTGCAACCGAGGACAGACTATTTTTACTCGCTACGTGCCTCAGCACTCGGTGGTCCCGTTCTGTGAGCCTGCGTGGCCTACCACTTTGCGGCTGAGCCGTTGTTGCTCCTAGATGTTTCCACGTCACAATAATGGCACTTAGTTGACAGGAGCAGCTCTAGCTCCTATCACTGTGCCATGTTGAAAATCAGTTAGGCCATTCTACTGCCAATGTTTGTCTATGAAGATTGCATGGCTGTGTGCTGGATTTTATACAGCTGTCAGCGACGAACGTGGCTGAAAAAGCCGACGCTACTAATTTGAAGGGGTGTCCACATACTTTTGTAATGTAGTGTATATTCGGTATTCCCGAGTGGCGCAGCGGTCTAAGGCACTGCATCTCAGGGCTGATGCGTCACAGCAGACACCCTGGTTTGATTCCAGGCTGTATCACAACCGGGCCGTGATTGGGAGTCCCATAGGATGGCGCACAATTGTCCCAGCGTTGTCCGGGTTTGGCCACGGTAGGCCGTCCATTGTAAATAAGAATTTGTTCTTATCTGACTTGCCTAGTTAAATTTAAAATATTGGCCATATACCACAAACCCCTGAGGTGCCTTATTGCTGTTGTAAACTGGTCACCAATGTACATTTTTACTTTGTTTTTGTCATACCCATGGTACATGTCTGATATACCATGGCTTTCAGCCAATCAGTATTTAGGCTCCAACTACCCAGTTTATAATCAACAATGAACACTACATACTGCTAGATATTTGCAAAAGCGTTACTAGTTTGGTTTCGACTATAGTTATTGCTTTACTAACGGGTTTTACTGTAGCATCGTATTTTAGTCACTTCAGGGGATTCCTGTGTGCACTCGCAGATCTCTCAGATTCTGATCACATGATCTTGTCCGGCTGCCGGCCGGCCACGCCCTCCTCTGCCGAGTCTGGGATCATACCCTGGTTAGGGTCATCGGTGTCTCTGCAGGTTCATGGCAAAGTCAAAGTTCACACGCCCAGCACCCCGGAGCTCTACTCTGCCCTCCAACTGCCCTACAGCTGCAGGTCAGGCCCAGACATGTCCTGGCTCAGTTCCAAATGGCCCCCTATTCCCTATTTGGTGCTCTGTTATTGACCAGGGCCTGGTCAGAAGTAGGCCACTATATAGGGAATGGGATGTCATTTAAGATGTGGACCTAGTTACTAAACTGTTAAATCCATCCAGTCTCATCATTCTTTAGTAAGATGTTTTATTAATCACCCCCAAAGGGAAAATCATTATTAGTGATTGAGGTAATGACAAATCTATATAAATAAATTCTGCCATTACCCCACCCTGTCCCTCCAATTCTGCAGGTCCAGTGAGAGTGATAACCAGTCAGAGTGCTGGGATGTGGGGGCAGAGAGGCTCCAGTTCGCCCCCCCTGGTCCTCACCTGGACGGGTCATTTCAGTAGTATTGCTGTTTTATATGTCGTTTCCATTGTATGTTTTATAATTTTGTCTGTTTCAGTTGTTTGTCGTTTCTATTGTGTTTTATGAAATCGTTTTTTAATGTGATTAATAAAGATTAATTGTTTGACAGGTTCCTTCTCTACTAATGTTTACTGGAATGACTCGATGAGCCAGGAGAAATGCTACAATAACTTAATGG
This sequence comes from Oncorhynchus mykiss, assembly GCF_057628025.1. Taxonomy (NCBI): domain Eukaryota; kingdom Metazoa; phylum Chordata; class Actinopteri; order Salmoniformes; family Salmonidae; genus Oncorhynchus; species Oncorhynchus mykiss. The sequence continues at coordinate 13,549,128 of NC_143034.1, forward strand.
TGGTAGTAGTGAACAGCGAGGAAGTCTTGAAGTTTTGAATTTTAACAGAGAAAGAAGGCGACCCGCTAAGTGATATTTTATTAAAATAGGCTATTATAAAACATTCTTATAACTAAGAATTATAATCTAAGTCCTAACAATTTAGACCCTAGAATAGATTAAACAGTTATATTTGAAGTGTTTTAATATTGTTGAGGTGTAAAATTGTATCCCAAATAGTTGATCTTCTAAAATGACCAATTTAGCAGTTGTCAGTTTAAAACCATTTGATTGGCTGTTGTCGCGTGCCACGGACTCTCCACTGCTGGCGCACGACACCATCTGATTGGCTGCTTTCCAAAACACGGAAAAGCCCAAAGATGCATGTTGTCAAGCTTGCCTTCAGTCGAGTTCTCAATTAATTGAACCCATCGCATTGTTCAGAAGTTTAGACACCGCTTTCTTTATTCTGGCACATTCTGATTGTCAGACACAAGTCTGTTGGGAATATGAACGCAATGATTTGTCAACTCCAACACCTACCGCGTTACATGGAGTCCGAAAACAGGAGATTCCAACCGTGGCGGGACTACATGAAGCTAGCGGACGCAGTGCGGGAGATGCAGTTAGGGAACTTCACCCCAGAACCGTCAACCGTTGAGGGTCATGACTCCGGGATATGGTCGACCATGGTGGAATTTGAGGAGTTTCCGCCGCGAGCCTTGCTGTCACCGATAACACCTGTGCCGACACCACCCCTAGGGCACGAAATGAAACCCCTGGATTCCGAAATCGTCCCCTTGCATAAACACGCTGCTTTACGTCCGAGCAGCACCAAGGGTCCCGAGCCCCCTACAGCAGCGTCCAGATCCTCCGCGGGCACCCGGGGCCAGAAGGAGAGAATGAAGGCGACCCGCTCTAAGACGCCGGAGGTGGTGTCATCACCTGAGCGCAAGATCTGCAGCTTCTGCAAACACAACGGGGAGTCTGAGTCTGTGTTTGGGTCCCACAGTCTCAAGAACCAGGATGGGGACGTGGTATGCCCGTACCTGCGGCAATATATCTGCCCTCTCTGTGGGGCCACCAAGGCCAAAGCCCACACCAAGCGCTTCTGTCCCCAAGTCGAAACCACCTACAGCTCGGTCTATGTCAAATCATAGAAGCGCTAGCTCTGGTCCAGGCCGTTACTGCGCTACCCTCTAGACCTACTAACATAGTCAACTTGTTGTTGCGAGATGGGTGGAACCAGAGCTAGAGAAGCGCTGGAGAGACTTCAGGCTGTTGTTTTGCAGACTTTCTTGAGCGTCTCTAGCGCACTGTATGCGGACAATTGTAAGAGGATTTACGAGTGGATATTTAGCTTAGACGCAGTTTGGAACAGGCTGACAAGTTTGTAGACTGTGTAATTTCCTGTTAGTCGTGTGATTTTTTTATTATTTATTTCCTTGACTTTTTCTCGTGTGTTTTCAACCATTGTCGCGTATTTCTATGTATTTATGACGTGTGATTATTTGCGTGCCCGTGCATTTATTTTCAACACATTTTGGGTTTGAGTTTGTTTTTTTTTCCTTTAAAGTGTAAATGTCTCTGTCTGTCTGTGACCAAACTAACTGTGTCTTTACATGTTGGTGTGAGATTTTGTAAAACCTCAACCTCTTAATGTGTCGCCTACTGTGTCGCCCTTACCAACAAACTCTCACTGCAGAATTAAACGTTTATCCCACGTTTCTCCCTGCTACTTTGGGGAGGAAAAAACGGAAGTGTTGTCTTGTTTTGAGACTTGTTTTCCTGGCTTTAAAACGACATGCTCTAATCTAACTGTACATATGCAAGTCTACAGCCTAAAATAACTATTAAAATAACATTACCATTGACACCAAGACAACTTCTGTTTTATGACGTGGTGTGCTGAGCTACTTTGTATTTCTCATTTACCATGCTAGCTACTATTAAGAACTGTTATACTTTAATATATCTAGAAGTGTTTTTTTTATTTTAAATTTGACTTTTCAACTTCGATGCATCTTACCTTGGCTGTACAGGACTTTAATGTTAAGTCTAATCTCACTTTAAAGAACTGCGCTACCCCATGTTGAATAGTATGTTTGTTTATTATGATACATGTCTTCTATAATAATAATAATAATAATAATAATAACAATAATATCTGCATTGGCTACTCCTGTGTGTCTTAATTATCAGCGAGGTGTCCCTGTCTGCACATCATGTTGGTGTCCCAAATGGCATTGTATTTCCTAAATAGTGCCCTACTTTTGATCAGGAGCCATAGGGCTGTGGTGAAAAGTAGTGCACTATATAGGGCTGTGGTGAAAAGTAGTGCACTATATTGGGCTGTGGTGAAAAGTAAGTGCACTATATAGGGCTGTGATCTAAAGTAGTGCACTATATAGGGCTGTGGTCTGAAGTAGTGTACTATATAGGGCTGTGGTCTGAAGTAGTGCACTATATAGGGCTGTGGTCTGAAGTAGTGTACTATATAGGGCTGTGGTCTGAAGTAGTGCACTAAATAGGGCTGTGGTCTGAAGTAGTGCACTATATAGGGCTGTGGTCTAAAGTAGTGTACTATATAGGGCTGTGGTCTGAAGTAGTGCACTATATAGGGCTGTGGTCTGAAGTAGTGCACTATATAGGGCTGTGGTCTGAAGTAGTGTACTATATAGGGCTGTGGTCTGAAGTAGTGCACTAAATAGGGCTGTGGTCTGAAGTAGTGCACTATATAGGGCTGTGGTCTAAAGTAGTGCACTATATAGGGCTGTGGTCTGAAGTAGTGCACTATATAGGGCTGTGGTCTGAAGTAGTGTACTATATAGGGCTGTGGTCTGAAGTAGTGCACTATATAGGGCTGTGGTCTGAAGTAGTGCACTATATAGGGCTGTGGTCTGAAGTAGTGCACTATATAGGGCTGTGGTCTGAAGTAGTGTACTATTGTCTACAGGTAGACTTTAGATCTTAGTGGTAAAGGTGATATTTATGCTGGGAATCTTTAGACTTATTAGTTATTCAAAAGGCAATCGCACATGTGAGCTGTCTTTGTTGCAGATGCCTGGTAACAGTTGAATAAAATGAGAAAACATAATAAACCTGCCACTGCTCTTCATTAAGCTTTAAGCCTCGAGGCCTTGCTCAGAGCTGTTTTTAATTTGCACCCTTATTTAGACATTGCTCTGCCCACATCCGTTCAATGCATCAAATGGGGTTGGGGTAGAGGGAACACAAGCATATGTTACCACATATAACAATGTGCATTTCATAAGTATTCTAATAAAGTGTGTATATAAAGTATTAAACGATACTGTAAAACCACAACGATGACATGACCCGTCAAGTACATTTTTATAAATCATCGCGTACTGTGCAGGATAAACCGTCAGAGTAATATGAAGTGGAGGTATTAAAGTTCACATTTACAGCATCATATGCCCGGGCAGTTAATTATTAAGACAATAATTAACAGTAATTAATTAATTAATTAATAGTTAATTATTTCAGAGCTGGTCATGGGTGCACCTCAGCCACGCTCAAGGTCCTAAACGATATCTTAACCGCCATCGATAAGAAACATTACTGTGCAGCAGTATTCATCGACCTGGCCAAGGCTTTCGACTCTGTCAATCACCACATCCTCATCGGCAGACTCAACAGCCTTGGTTTCTCAAATGATTGCCTCGCCTGGTTCACCAACTACTTCTCTGATAGAGTTCAGTGTGTCAAATCGGAGGGTCTGTTGTCCGGACCTCTGGCAGTCTCTATGGGGGTGCCACAGGGTTCAATTCTTGGACCGACTCTCTTCTCTGTATACATCAATGAGGTCGCTCTTGCTGCTGGTGAGTCTCTGATCCACCTCTACGCAGACGACACCATTCTGTATACTTCCGGCCCTTCTTTGGACACTGTGTTAACAACCCTCCAGGCAAGCTTCAATGCCATACAACTCTCCTTCCGTGGCCTCCAATTGCTCTTAAATACAAGTAAAACTAAATGCATGCTCTTCAACCGATCGCTACCTGCACCTACCCGCCTGTCCAACATCACTACTCTGGACGGCTCTGACTTAGAATACGTGGACAACTACAAATACTTAGGTGTCTGGTTAGACTGTAAACTCTCCTTCCAGACCCATATCAAACATCTCCAATCCAAAGTTAAATCTAGAATTGGCTTCCTATTTCGCAACAAAGCATCCTTCACTCATGCTGCCAAACATACCCTTGTAAAACTGACCATCCTACCAATCCTCGACTTTGGCGATGTCATTTACAAAATAGCCTCCAATACCCTACTCAACAAATTGGATGCAGTCTATCACAGTGCAATCCGTTTTGTCACCAAAGCCCCATATACTACCCACCATTGCGACCTGTACACTCTCGTTGGCTGGCCCTCGCTTCATACTCGTCGCCAAACCCACTGGCCCCATGTCATCTACAAGACCCTGCTAGGTAAAGTCCCCCCTTATCTCAGCTCGCTGGTCACCATAGCATCTCCCACCTGTAGCACACGCTCCAGCAGGTATATCTCTCTAGTCACCCCCAAAACCAATTCTTTCTTTGGCCGCCTCTCTTTCCAGTTCTCTGCTGCCAATGACTGGAACGAACTACAAAAATCTCTGAAACTGGAAACACTTATCTCCCTCACTAGCTTTAAGCACCAACTGTCAGAGCAGCTCACAGATTACTGCACCTGTACATAGCCCACCTATAATTTAGCCCTAACAACTACCTCTTTCCCTACTGTATTTAATTTATTTATTTATTTTGCTCCTTTGCACCCCATTATTTTTATTTCTACTTTGCACATTCTTCCATTGCAAAACTACCATTCCAGTGTTTTACTTGCTATATTGTATTTACCTTGCCACCATGGCCTTTTATGCCTTTACCTCCCTTCTCACCTCATTTGCTCACATTGTATATAGACTTGTTTATACTATATTATTGACTGTATGTTTGTTTTACTCCATGTGTAACTCTGTGTCGTTGTATCTGTCGAACTGCTTTGCTTTATCTTGGCCAGGTCGCAATTGTAAATGAGAACTTGTTCTCAACTTGCCTACCTGGTTAAATAAAGGTAAAATAAATAAATAAGTAAAAAGACCTTTAGGCAATATTGTCTGGAGGATGAAAATCCCAAAACATTCTCTTTTACAAAGAGTATTATTTATATGCCAGCCACAAAATAAAGTGAGCCAGGCGCTTTTACGCCCTCTTCCGAATGGTAGCTATAAATGCAGAGGCTGCGCACTGTGCAACAGTGCCACGTACCTAGTGGTTCGAGCGTTCGGCTACTAACCGAAAGGTTGCAAGTTCGAATCCCTGAGTTGACAAGGTACAAATCTGTCGTTCTGCCCCTGAACAGGCAGTTAACCCACTGTTCCTAGACCAGTTAACCCACTGTTCCTAGACCAGTTAACCCACTGTTCCTAGACCAGTTAACCCACTGTTCCTAGACCAGTTAACCCACTGTTCCTAGACCAGTTAACCCACTGTTCCTAGACCAGTTAACCCACTGTTCCTAGACCAGTTAACCCACTGTTCCTAGACCAGTTAACCCACTGTTCCTAGACCAGTTAACCCACTGTTCCTAGACCAGTTAACCCACTGTTCCTAGACCAGTTAACCCGCTGTTCCTAGACCAGTTAACCCACTGTTCCTAGACCAGTTAACCCGCTGTTCCTAGACCAGTTAACCCGCTGTTCCTAGACCAGTTAACCCACTGTTCCTAGACCAGTTAACCCACTGTTCCTAGACCAGTTAACCCGCTGTTCCTAGACCAGTTAACCCGCTGTTCCTAGGCCAGTTAACCCACTGTTCCTAGACCAGTTAACCCGCTGTTCCTAGACCAGTTAACCCACTGTTCCTAGACCAGTTAACCCACTGTTCCTAGACCAGTTAACCCACTGTTCCTAGACCAGTTAACCCGCTGTTCCTAGACCAGTTAACCCACTGTTCCTAGACCAGTTAACCCACTGTTCCTAGGCTGTCATTGAACATTTGAATTTGTTCTTAACTGACATGCCAAGTTAAATAAAATAAATAAATGCACGTTCATGTTATGTTGAAAAGGTCAAATGACTCTGATGCTTTTTTTTGCACTCTACCCGACGATTTATGAAAACTGACTTCCACGTCCTGGTTGTGGTTTTACAGTCATGTTTAATACCTTTACCGTCCTCTACAGTCATGTTTAATACCCTTAACGTCCTCGTTGTGGTTTTACAGTCATGTTTAATACCCTTAACGTCCTCGTTGTGGTTTTACAGTCATGTTTAATACCTTTAACGTCCTGGTTGTGGTTCTACAGTCATGTTTAATACCTTTTACGTCCTCGTTGTGGTTTTACAGTCATGTGATGAAATGCACATTGTTATGTTTGGTAACATACGCCTGTGTTCCCTGTACTCCAACCCCATTCGATGCATTGAACGGATGTGGGCGGGGCAATGTCTAAATAAGGATGCAAATTATAAACAGCTCTGACGAAGGCCTGGAAGAGCAGTGATACTTTCGAGCGGTGTGAGGGTTTCTTCTGTCTTCTTCATCTCAGACTGGTTAGTTATTAAAGCCACATGTTTCATAGAGACACGACTGAGATGAGGAGATGTACAATAACCAAAGATTCACCTTAGTGATCATTTATTTTATAACACATTCTACAAAACACAGTAACTACATACTGTTCCAAACTGATGTCCTCAGCATTAGGAAAGGCAGAGGAGAAGAAAATAACCCTTAAGTTATACTCTTAAACCGGGTGGTAGCTTTTTTATGCCAATTCAACTGCACGTTAGAGGCTGCTGCCCTATATACACAGACATGGAATCACTGGCCACTTTAATAATGGAACATGAATCACTTTAATAATGGGACATGAATCACTTTAATAATGGAACATGAATCACTTTAATAATGGAACATGAATCACTTTAATAATGGAACTCTAGTCACTTTAATAATGGAACATAAATCACTTTAATAATGGAACATAAATCACTTTAATAATGGAACATAAATCACTTTAATAATGGAACATGAATCACTTTAATAATGGAACATTAATCACTTTAATAATGGAACATGAATCACTTTAATAATGGAACTCTAGTCACTTTAATAATGGAACATTAATCACTTCAATAATGGAACATGAATCACTTTAATAATGGAACATGAATCACTTTAATAATGGAACATTAATCACTTTAATAATGTTTACATACTGCTTTACTCATATCATATGTATATACTGTATTCTATTCTACTGTATTCTATTCTACTGTATTCTATTCTACTGTATTCTATTCTACTGTATTCTATTCTACTGTATTTTAGTCAATGCCACTCTGACATTGCTCATCCCAATATTTATATATTTCTTCATTATATTATTTTACTTTTAGATTTGTGTGTTTTGTTGTGAATTGTTAGATACTACCGCACTGCTGGAACTAGGAACACAAGCATTTCACTACACCCACAATAACATCTGCTAAATATGTAAATGTGACACAATAAAACTTGATTTGATTTATAGACCGTCTTTATTATTATAACGTTGTGTCCATATAACTAAACAAACATTCAGTTCTCATCTGGGTTGATACTTTGGATCATTGTTCTCAAACTGATCTTGAGTATTCAAGTCAAAACATAAATATAAATTAACTTCAAGTGAGCCTCCGCTATGTAAAGACTATTACCCATGAGCCTTTGGGGGCGTTGGGATGATGGATCGGTGTGTTTCCCCAATTTAATTTCCCTTTTGTAGTTGAACTATTTGCACATCATTACAACACTGTATATATACATAATATGACATTTGAAAAGTATTTATTCTTTTGAAATGTTGTGTAATGTTTACTGTTCATTTTTTATTTCACTTGAAACATTGAATTGAGAGAGAGAAGAGATGGAGGAGGGCTTGTTCTCCTCCTCTCCTGTGTTAACTAAGGAGAGTTTCTTATCTATGTGTCCATCTGAGCAGACAGCCATCTAGCCAATCAGAGCTCAGAGATCTGTGGGGTGGATCAGGCTGACTTCTAAAGTTCATTAGGTCAAAGGGCATCACTAGGAGAAAGTGGTGAAGCAGTAGAAGGATGGAGGGAGAGGAGGGAAAAGAGACGAAGACTCACTTTAGGTAGGAGAGTTCTCTGATCAGGCCACAGACCAGTTCTGTAGCGTCTTCATGCCCTTCCTCTTTCTCCTCTTCCTCTTTGTCACTAGTTAAGGGGGAGAGAGAGACAGAGAATGGCACCATTCCCTATATAATGCACTACTTTCGACCAGGGCCACATGTGCACTATATGGGGAATAAGGGTTCATCGTAGGCTTCAAAACAAGCCAATACAAAGTTATAAAATAGTGTACTGGTTCTAGGAAGATGGATAAATGTATCTGACCAGTAATGTTACTGAAACCAGATGAAATATCTAGATCAGTGGTTATCGCTGGGTACTGCAGGTGGTCCGCAAAAACAACAATCTTCCACAAATAACAACAGTTGAGGTTACTGAGCTCTTCAGTAAGGCCATTCTTTATTTTGTTTTACTTTTTACCCCTTTTTCTTCCAAATTTCGTGACATCCAATTGGTAGTTACAGTCTTACCCCAACTGCTGCAACTCCAGTATTGACTCCGGGAACCATGCCTCCTCCGAAACATTACCCGCCAACCTCTCCTTCACCCCCATTCCCTCCACCCATCCCTCCAACTCCGCAGTACCAATACTATTACTGGAATGACTCGATGAGCCAGGATAAATGCTACAATAACTTAATGGTGGTAGTAGTGAACAGCGAGGAAGTCGAAGCAGTTTTGAATTTTAACAGAGAAAGAAGGCGACCCGCTAAGTGATATTTTATTAAAATGGGCTATTATAAAACATATTCTTATAACTAAGAATTATAATCTAAGTCCTATCAATTTAGACCCTAGAATAGATTAAACCGTTTTTTAATATTGTTGAGATGTAAAATTGTATCCCAAATAGTTGATCTTCTAAAATGACCAATTTCGCAGTTGTCCGTTTGAAATCATTTGATTGGCTGTTGTCACCTCCCACCGCCTCCGCACAACACCATTTGATTGGCTGCTTTCCAAAACGCAGACAGGTCAAAGCGTGCGTATTGTCCAACTTGCATTCAGTTTAGTTCTCAATTCATTGAACCATGGCATCGTTTAGTTATCAACTCCAACACCTACCGAAAATGGAGTCCGAAAATAAGAGTTTCCAACTGTGGCGGGACTACATGAAGCTAGCGGACGCAGTGCGGGAGATGAAGAAAGGGAACTTCACATCAGAACCGTCAACCGTTGACGGTCATCACTCCAGTATATGCTCGACCATGGTGGAATTTGAACAGTTCCCGTCGCGAGCCTTGCTGTCACCGATAGCACCGGTGGCGACACCACCTCTACGGCACGAAAAGGAACCCCTGGATTCCAAAATTGGCCCCTTGCGTAAAGACGCTCCTTTACATCCGAGCAGCAACGAGGGTCCCACGACTCCTACAGCAGCGTCCAGACCCTCCGTGGGGACCCGGGTCCAGAGGGAGAGAAAGAAGGCGACCCGCTCCAAGATACCGGAGGGAGTGCCATCACCTGAGTGCCAGTCCTGCAGCTTCTGCAAACACAACGGGGAGTCTGAGTCTGTGTTTGGGTCCCACAGTCTAAAGGACCAGGATGGGGGCGTGGTGTGCCCGTACCTGCGGCAGTATGTCTGTCCTCTATGCGGGGCCACCGGGGCCCAAGCCCACACCAAGCGCTTCTGTCCCCGGGTTGAAACCACCTACAACTCTGTCTATGTCAAGTGATAGAAGCGCTAACTCTGGTCCAGGCCGTTACTGCGCTACCCTCTAGACCTACTAACATAGTCAACTTGTTGTTGCGGGATGGGTGGGACCAGAGCTAGAGAAGCGCTGGAGAGACTTCAGGCTGTTGTTTTGCAGACTTTCTTGAGCGTCTCTAGCGCACTGTATGCGGACAATTGTAAGAGGATTTACGAGTGGATATTTAGTTTAGACGTCTTTTGGAATAGCCTGACTAGTCTGTAGACTGTGTAATAGCCTGTTTATCGTGTGATTTGTTTTAACTTTACTTTTTCTCGTGTGTTTTCAACTTTTTTCACTTATTTCAATGTATTTATGACGTGTGGGTTTTCATTATTTGCATGCCCGTGCACTTGTTCTTTTCAACACATGTTGGGTTTGTCTGTCTGTCTGACCAAACTAACTGCGTATTTATATGTTGCTGTGAGATTTTGTAAAACCTCCCAACCTCTAATACTGTGTCTACTAATAAACCGCCCTTATCAACAAACTCTCACTGCAGAATTAGACGTATATCCACGTTTCTCCCTGCTACTTTGAGGAGGGAAAAAAAACCTGGTTTCCAAAATTGTCCCCTTGCGTAAAGACGCTCCTTTACATCCGAGCAGCAGCAAGGGTCCCAAGACCCCTACAGCTGCATCCAGACCCTCCGTGGGCACCTGGGTCCAGAAGGAGAGAAAGAAGGCGACCCGCTTCAAGACACCGGAGGGAGCGCCAGTCCTGCAGCTTCTGCAAACACAACAGGCAAAACTCAACGTTTCTCCCTGCTACTTTGGGGAGGAAAAACGGAATGGTTGTCTTGTTTTGAGACTTGTTTTTCTGACTATTATTTTAAAACTATATGCTCTAATCTAACTGTACATCTGCAGGTCTACAGGCCTAAAATAACTATTATAAGAACATTGCTATTGACATCAAGACAACTTCTGTTTTATGACGTGGTGTGCAGAGCTACTTTTGTGTAATTGTAATTTACCATGCTAGCTACTATTTTAGTGTTATACTTGTTTTTTTAAAGATCTAGAAGTGTGGTTTCTTGTTTGTTTTTTTACTTGTTTTTTTACTTTTCAACGTGTATGCTACTTAGATTAGAGAAGAAGGCCGAACAAATGATTGAATACTCCAGTCATCCAAATCATAGACTGTCCTCTCTGCGGGGCCACCGGGGCTCAAGCCCACACCAAGCGCTTCTGTCCCCGGGTGGAAACCACCTACAACTCGGTCTATGTCAAGTCATAGCAGCGCTAGCTCTGGTCCAGGCCGTTACTGCGCTACCCTCTAGACCTACTAACATAGTCAACTTGTTGTTGCGGGATGGGTGGGACCAGAGCTAGAGAAGCGCTGGAGAGACTTCAGGCTGTTGTTTTGCAGACTTTCTTTAGCGTCTCTAGCACTGTATGCGGACAATTGTAAGAAGATTTAGGTGTGGATATTTAGCTTAAAAGTCGTTTGGAATAGCCTGACTAGTTTGTAGTCTGTGTAATAGCCTGTTTATCGTGTGATTTGTTTTAACTTTACTTTTTCTCGTGTGGTTAACATTTTTTTCCACTTATTTCTATGTATTTATGACGTGTGGTTTTTGATTATTTGCATATCCGTTCAGTTGTTCTTTTCAACACATGTTGGGTTTGAGTTTTCTGTTTTAACTTTAAAGTGTAAATGTCTCTGTCTGTCTGTGACCAAACTAACTGCGTCTTTACATGTTGGTGTGAGATTTTGTAAAACATCCCAACCTCTAATACTGTGTCTACTAATAAACCGCCCTTATCAACAAACTCTCACTGCAGAATTAGACGTATTTCCACGTTTCTCCCTGCTACTTTGGGGAGGAAAAAACGGAAGTGTTGTCTTGTTTTGAGACTTGTTTTCCTGACTTTAAAACGACATGCTCTAATCTAACTGTACATATGCAAGTCTACGGGCCTAAATTAACTATTATAAGAACATTACCATTGACACCAAGACAACTTCTGTTTTATGACGTGGTGTGCAGAGCTACTTTTGTGTCATTGTAATTTACCATGCTAGCTACTATTTTAGTGTTATACTTGTTTTTTAATAGATCTAGACGTGTGGTTTCTTGTTTGTTTTTTAAAACTTTTATAACTAACCAGTCTAAAAAGATTCTCAGCATAAAGATCACCTTTACCACTAAGACCCAAAGTCCACCTGTAGACAATGCCCTATATAGTGCACTACTTTAGACCACAGTCCTATATAGTGCACTACTTTAGACCACAGCCCTATATAGCGCACTACTTTAGACCACAGCCCTATATAGTGCACTACTTCAGACCACAGCCCTATATAGTGCACTACTTTAGACCACAGCCCTATATAGTGCACTACTTTTCACCACAGCCCTATGGCCCCTGATCAAAAGTAGGGCACTATTTAAGAAATACAATGCCATTTGGGACACAAACATGATGCGCAGACAGGGACACCTTTTTAGGGACACCTCGCTGATAATTAAGACACACAGGAGTAGCCAATGCAGATATTATTGTTATTATTATAGAATACATGTATAATAATAAACAAACATACTATTTAAACAAAGTTCTGTGAGATTAGATTTAACATTAAAGTCGTATACAGCCAATCAAATGACATCACATTTTATTCGTCACATGCGCCAAATACAACAGGTGTAGGTAGATCTTACCGTGAATTAATTACTTACAAGCCCATAACTAAATAGGCCGTTTAAGAAATACAGTTAAGAAAATATTTACTAAATAAAATAAACAATAAAATAAAAAGTAACAGAGTACAACAACAATAAATGAGGCTATACACAAGGGGTACCGGTACCGAGTCAATGTGCAGTGTGCAATGTACAGGTTAGTTGAGGTCATTTGTACATGTAGGTAGGGGTGAAGTGTCTATGCATTGATAATAAACAGCGAGTAGCAGAAGTGTAAAAACAAAGGGCGGAGGGTGTGTGACTGTAAATAGTCCGGGTGGCCACGTGATTAATTGTTCAGCAGTCTTATGACTCGGGTGTCGGAGCTGTTAAGGAACCTTTTGGACCTAGACTTGGCGCTCTGGTATCGCTTGCAGTGGCATGATTTGGATGCTTCAACCATTTGTTGGGTCTTCCTCTCCAATCTAAGTATCATACACTGTTTCATAGAGACACGACTGAGATGAGGAGATGTACAATAACCAAAGATTCACCTTAGTGATCATTTATTTTATAACACATTCTACAAAACACAGTAACTACATACTGTTCCAAACTGATGTCCTCACCATTTGGAAAGGCAGAGGAGAAGAAAATATCCCTTAAGTTAAACTCTTAAACCGGGTGGTAGATTTTTTATGCCAATTCAACTGCACGTTAGAGGCTGCTGCACTATATACACAGACATGGAATCACTGGCCACTTTAATAATGGAACATGAATCACTTTAATAATGGAACATGAATCACTTTAATAATGGAACATGAATCACTTTAATAATGGAACATGAATCACTTTAATAATGGAACATGAATCACTTTAATAATGGAACATGAATCACTTTAATAATGGAACATTAATCACTTTAATAATGGAACATGAATCACTTTAATAATGGAACATTAATCACTTTAATAATGGAACATTAATCACTTTAATAATGGAACATGAATCACTTTAATAATGGAACATGAATCACTTTAATAATGGAACATGAATCACTTTAATAATGGAACATGAATCACTTTAATAATGGAACATGAATCACTTTAATAATGGAACACTAGTCACTTTAATAATGGAACTCTAGTCACTTTAATAATGGAACTCTAGTCACTTTAATAATGGAACATGAATCACTTTAATAATGGAACTCTAGTCACTTTAATAATGGAACATGAATCACTTTAATAATGGAACTCTAGTCACTTTAATAATGGAACTCTAGTCACTTTAATAATGGAACTCTAGTCACTTTAATAATGGAACATTAATCACTTTAATAATGGAACATGAATCACTTTAATAATGGAACATGAATCACTTTAATAATGGAACTCTAGCCACTTTAATAATGGAACCTGAATCACTTTAATAATGGAACATGAATCACTTTAATAATGGAACATTCATCACTTTAATAATGGAACATTAATCACTTTAATAATGGAACATGAATCACTTTAATAATGGAACATGAATCACTTTAATAATGGAACATTAATCACTTTAATAATGGAACATGAATCGCTTTAATAATGGAACATGAATCACTTTAATAATGGAACATTAATCACTTTAATAATGGAACATTAATCACTTTAATAATGGAACATGAATCGCTTTAATAATGGAACATGAATCACTTTAATAATGGAACATTAATCACTTTAATAATGGAACATGAATCACTTTAATAATGGAACATGAATCACTTTAATAATGGAACATGAATCACTTTAATAATGGAACATGAATCACTTTAATAATGGAACATGAATCACTTTAATAATGGAACATGAATCACTTTAATAATGGAACATTAATCACTTTAATAATGGAACTCTAGTCACTTTAATAATGGAACATTAATCACTTTAATAATGGAACTCTAGTCACTTTAATAATGGAACTCTAGTCACTTTAATAATGGAACTCTAGTCACTTTAATAATGGAACATTAATCACTTTAATAATGGAACTCTAGCCACTTTAATAATGGAACTCTAGCCACTTTAATAATGGAACTCTAGTCACTTTAATAATGGAACATTAATCACTTTAATAATGGAACTCTAGTCACTTTAATAATGGAACATTAATCACTTTAATAATGGAACATGAATCACTTTAATAATGGAACATTAATCACTTTAATAATGGAACTCTAGTCACTTTAATAATGGAACATGAATCACTTTAATAATGGAACATGAATCACTTTAATAATGGAACATTAATCACTTTAATAATGGAACTCTAGTCACTTTAATAATGGAACATGAATCACTTTAATAATGTTTTCATGCTGCTTTACTCATCTCATGTATATACTATATTATATTCTACTGTATTTAAGTCAATGCCACTCTGACATTGCTCATCATAATATTTATATATTTCTTATATATTTCTTCATTCCATTATTTTAATTGTAGATTTGTGTGTATTGTTGTGAAAAGTTAGATACTACTGCACTGTTGCAGCTAGGAACACAGGCATTTCGCTACACCCACAATAACATCTGCTTAAATATGTGTATGTGACAAAATAAAATGTGATATACAGACCTGCATTATATTTATAATGTTGGGCCCATATAACTTCACATACTTTCAGTTCACATCTGGGTTGATACTTTGGATGGGAATGTGGTGTCATTTAACACGCAGACCTAGTTACTAAACTGTTTAAATCCTTCCTTCTTTGTCATCTTTCTTCAATTCGATTGATTTCAACGTAACTTTATTAATCATCCCCAAAGGGAACATCGTTATTGGTGATTGAGGGAATCATTGATCTTATATGATAACAGAAGGACTTTTGTGTAGATTGTTGCGTGTGTATTTATTTGACTGTAACTAAATTCCTCCATCTCCCCATTCTTCTGATCCCGGTATTCCCCTCCGTCCCCCATCCCTCTCTCCAAACCCCGATTACCCCAACTCCCGTCCCCGTCCCTGCCTGGACGGGTCATTTCAGTAGGATGCCTGTTTATGTCGTTTCCATTGTATGTTTTATAATATTGTCTGTTTCAGTTGTTGTTCCTTTGTCATTTCCAATGTGTTATAACATCGTTTTGGCAGTAGTGAACAGCAAGGACGTCGAAGCATAGTAAACAGCAAGGAAGTTCACTGTAAATATACTTTATATTGTGTTATTGACTGTATGTTTGTTTTACTCCATGTGTAACTCTGTGTTGTTGTTTGTGTCGCACTGCTTTGCTTTATCTTGGCCAGGTCACAGTTGTAAATGAGAACTTGTTCTCAACTGGCCAATCTGGTTAAATAAAGATGAAATAAAATAATATTAAAAAATAAAAAAAGCAGTTTTGAATTTTAACGGTTATTTTACTGATATTTTCTTGTTAAAATAGGCTATTATCAAACAGCTTCCTATAACTAAGAATTAGAAGTCCTATCAATTTAGACCCTAGAATAGATTAAACAGTTATATTTGACGTTTTTAATATTGTTGAGGTGTACAATTGTATCCAAAATAGTTGACCAATTTATCAGTTGTCAGTTTGAAACCATTTGATTGGCTGTTGTCAGGTTCCATGGACTCAGCACAACGCCATCTGATTGGCTGATTAACAAAACACTGACAGTTTAAAAACGTGAACGTCGTCAAATTTGCCTTTTGTTGAGTTGTCAGTTCAGACCCAACGTTCTTTATTCTGGTACATTCTGATCGTTATCAGACACTATTGGGACTCTGTTGGGCTATAAAAAATACAAGCGGGAGTATGAACGCTATGATTTGTCAACTCCAAGACCTACTGCCTTACGAAAACATGAGTTTCGAACCGTGGCGTGACTACATGAAGTTAGCTGACCTAGTGCGGGAGATGCAGTTAGGCAAGTTCACCCCAGAACCGTCAACCGTTGAGGGTCATGACTCCGGGATATGGTCGACCATGGTGGAATTTGAAGAGTTTCTGCCGCGAGCCTTGCTGTCACCGATAACACCTGTGCCGACACCACCCCTAGGGCACGAAATGGAACCCCTGGAATCCGAAATCTACCTCTTGCATGAAGACGCTCCTTTATGGCCGAGCAGCACCGGTCCCGAGCCCCCTACAGCACCGTCCAGATCCCCCGCTGGCACTTGGGGCCAGAGTGGGAGAAACACGCCGGAGGAGGTGCCATCACTTGAGCGCAAGTTCTGCAGCTTCTGTAAACACAACGGGGAGTCTGAGTCGGTGTTTGTGTCCCACAGCCTCAAGAACCAGGATGGGGACATGATGTGCCCGTACCTGCGGCTGTGTGTCTGCCCTCTCTGCGGGGCCACCGGGGCCCAAGCCGCCACCAAGCACAATTGTCCCCTGGTCGACACCACCTACAGCTCTGTCTATGTCACGTCCAGTGGTGTAAAGTACTTTAGTGAAATACTACTTAAGTATTAAGTAGTTTTTGGGGTATATGTACTTTACTTGGGCGTACGAGTGGCGCAGCGGTGTAAGGCGCTTGAGGCGTCACCACAGACACCTTGGTTCGAATCCAGGCTGTACCTCAACCGGTCGTGATTGGGAGTCCCATAGGGTATCGCACAATTGGCCCATTGTCGTCCGGGTTTGGCCGTCATTGTAAATACGAATTTGTTCTTAATTGACATCCCTAATTAAATGACGGTTATTACTTTTACTTCACTACATTCCTAAAGAAAATGATGTACTTTTTACTCCGTACATTTTCCCCGAAACCCAAAACTATTATTCAGATGTTTTATGCTCATCGGGACACGACAATTGTGTAATTCACACACTTATCAAGAGAACATCCCTACTGCATCTGATCTGGCCGACTCACTAAACACAAGCTTCGTTTGTAAATGATGTCTGAGTATTGGAGTGTCAAATCAAATGTTATTTGTCACATGCAGATGTTAATGCGACTGTAGCGACATGCTTGTAGTGTGTTCCTGGCTTTCTGTGAATTAATAAAGAACAACAAAAAGGTGACACCTGGTTTGCTTTTCTTTTGATACCTAAGTATATTTTAGCATTTACATTTACTTTAGATACTTAAGTATATGTTAAACCATTTACTATTAGACTTTTACTCAAGTGGTATTTTACCGGGTGACATTCACTTATACTTGAGTCATTTTATATTAAGGTATCTTTACTTTTACTCAAGTATGAGGTGGGTACTTTTTCCACCACTGGTTCAATTCGGAGAAGCCTAACTCTGGTCCAGGCCGTTGGTACACTACCCCAGGCCTGAGGATACTTGTTGTTGCGAGATGGGTGGGACCAGAGCTAGAGACGCGCTGAAGAGACTGTTCAGGCTGTTGTATTGGCGACTTCCTTTAGCGTCTCTAACATACTGTATGCGGACAATTGTAAGAGGGTTTAGGAGTGGATATTTAGCTTAGAAGTCGTTTGGAACAGGCTGACTAGTTTTGAAGACTATGATGTGGTGGCAGTTAATCATCAAGCCCTCAATGAGTTGAATCAGCTGAGTTTGTCCGGAGCTTCAACAACAATATGTGCTGTTGGGGGACTGGAGTTGGGAAACACTGATGTGAAGAAACAGACGCCGTTTCAATGTTGTCAACAGGCAATCTTTTACTCCCAAATGAACAAACTAAGTAGGGCAGCACAAGACACACAACCAGCTTTCTGGATCAGCCCAGTCCTTCTAGAATGCTCCACAGATGGACAATCATCAAACCATTGTTGTTTAGGCTCCAATCACCATATGAGTCTAGGACCCTGATATGGGCCATTAATCAGCATTATTCTGTAAATCAAGGTTAGTGACCCAACCCTGGCCGTCTCCCGTGAATTGATGTGTGCTCAATTGACTTGAGTGGTTTGCTATTATTCTGTAAATTGATTGTAAATCAATTGTAAATGGTCACTCAAAACCGGTTCAGGCCAATTTGACAACACAATCTCACATTCAATTCGTGCATGTACATAATGTATTTCAGCAGATATCGTGCGTTTTTTGTGGCTTAATTCGAGAGAAAATACAATATTTTAAACACGATAGCCTATATATATTTTTCTGCATTATTGAACGTTATGAATATACCTTAATGTTGTATTTATTTAATCCCGTTTTATAAATGGTGTTTTATATTGCTATATATACTGTTTTCGATTTTTCTGAGCAGACATTCTGATCAGAATTTCTGAAAAAACACAAATTTATGTGCGACTTAATCCGTGGGGGAACCATTTGTATTAATGTCACTGCTGTTTTCTATGTTTGATTTCGTTTAATACTTTGGGATACTGGTGCACTTGTAGCCAGAAAGGCCCATTTTTTCGTGAAGGCAACAGTACACGATATTCTTCATAACGCATTTCATATTTCGTGGAGCCTAATTCACACAATGTTCTTCATAATGCATTTAATACAAGTTAAACAGGTTAATGTAAAATAATGACTTATGTTGGTTGACACTTATGGCTCTTACAAAGGCCGTATCATTAAGATTATTACGGTGTCAATCATGTTAGCGAGTCAGAAGTGTCCGTTTCCTAGCACCGACTAGCACTTGACTGCTGTATTATGCTGGCTTCATATTCTCCTGGGACACTAGAAAATTGGAAGCCGTAACTCCGACATGATTGTGTTCAAGTTATTTTCAAGTTGGAACAATTAATAAACCAATAGATTGCCAACAACATTTTCTCTGTTTCCCACTTGTAATTCCAATTTTGAGGGTCATTCAAGTTTAACTTCCCAGTCGGAACTAGGGATTTCCGATAACTCCGATTGCACGTGAACGTGGCATTAGTATGTGTGATCGACAACAGGGGTTGGTTCGCGGTGTGTCCAGCCCCAAAACACATTCCCGATTGCGGACTGAGTTTCAGTATCCTGCTATGTGTCCGTTCAGTCAACTAGTAGAATTATTGTCTGTGACGTAGGTGTGATGATTATTATTAAGGTTCTGGTCGTCTGAGATACCAGCAAATAGGCTATACAATAAACAAGATAACTTTAGAACTAAGAAACTAAAGTCATAATAATTAAACAATAACACAATATATATATTATATACAATTATCATATGTTTGGTTGCTTTGAGACTGAGTCGAGCGTTTCCAATCATTTTCAAGTAGACTAAATCTGTCTGTAGTTTTATGTTATGGGTGATCTTTTCCATTAAATACAGTTCTTTCAGTCTACCACTCCACTCTTCCGTAGTATGAATGTCCTCCTTTAACCAATGCTCTATAATTAACAATATCTACACTGTATTTCTGATCAATTTGATGTTATTTTAATGGACAAAAAAAAATGTTTTTCTTTCAAAAGCAAGGACATTTCTAAATGACCTTAAACTTTTGAATGGTAGTGTAGTAACTTATCTAGGATCAGCTTTCTCTCCCCAAGCCGACCAGAAAAGAATGGAAAACTGACCCACGATCAGTGCTGTACATGGGCAACTTTCAACCCAACGTAATGCAGCTCCAATGCAGCTCCAGTTCCAGCTCGTCAACACAATCGGCTGCAGGGGAAGTAACTTTCTGCCTTGTTCTGCATATCAAATAAATCACATTTTATTGGTCACATACACACACATATTTTACAGATGTTATTGCGGGTGTAGCGAAATGCTTGTGTTCCTAGCTCCAACAGTGCGGTAGTATCTAACAATTCACAACAAAACACACAAATTGAAGTAAAATAACGTAATTAAGAAATATGTACACATTAGATCGAACAATGTCGGGAGTGACATTTTTTAAAAATACTGTAGAATAGAATACAGCATATACATATGAGATGAGTAAAGCAGCATGTAAACATTATTAACGTGACTAGTGGTCCATTATTAAAGTGGCCAGTGATTCTAAGTCTGTATATGGGGCAGCAGCCTCTAAGGTGCAGGGTTGCGTAATCGGGTGCGAGCCGACTAGTGATGGCTATTTACCAGTCTGATGGCCTTGAGATAGAAGCTGTTTTTCAGTCTCTCGGTCCCAGCTTTGATGCACCTGTACTGACCTCGCCTTCTGGATGATTGCGGGGTGAACAGGCAGTGGTTGATGTCCTTGATGATCTTTATGGCCCTCCTGTGACATCGGGTGCTGTAGGTGTCCTGGAGGGCAGGTAGTTTGCCCCTTGGTGATGTGTTGGGCAGACAACACTACCCTCTGGAGAGTCCTTGTGGTTGAGGGAAGTGCACTTGCCTAATCAGGTGGTGATACAGCCCGACAGGATGCTCTCAGGGCGGGGTTCAGACACAGGGCCACGAGCTTAATGATGAGCTTGGAGGGTACTATGGTGTTGAATGCTGAGCTATAGTCAATGAACAGCATTTTTACATAGGTATTTCTCTTGTCCAGATGGGAGAGGGCAGTGTGCAGTGTGATTGGCGATTGCATCGTCTGTGGATCTATTGGGGTGGTATGCAAAATGAAGTGGGTCTAGGGTGTCAGGTAAGGTAGAGGTGATATGATCCTTAACTAGCCTTTCAAAGCAAAGTGAGTGCTATGGGCCGATAGTCATTTAGTTCAGTTACCTTTGCTTTCTTGAGTACAGGAGCAATGGTGGACAACTTGAAACAAGTGGGAACAGCAGACTGGGATAGGGAGAGATTGAATATGTCCATAAACACTCCAGCTAGCTTGTCGAGGGTTAACATGCTTAGATGTCTTACTCAAGTCGGCCACGGAGGAGGAGAGCACACAGTCCTTGTTAGCGGCCACGTTGGTGGCACTGTGTTATCCTCAAAGCGGAGGTCCCTGTCTGCACATCATGTTTGTGTCCCAAATGGCATTGTATTTCATAAATAGTGCCCTACTTTTGATCAGGGGCCATAGGGCTGTGGTGAAAAGTAGTGCACTATATAGGGTTGTGGTCTAAAGTAGTGCACTATATAGGCCTGTGGTCTAAAGTAGTGCACTATATAGGGCTGTGGTCTAAAGTAGTGCACTATATAGGGCATTGTCTACAGGTGGACTTTAGGTCTTAGTGGTAAAGGTGATCTTTATGCTGGGAATCTTTAGACTGGTTAGTTATTAAAGCCACATGTTTCATAGAGACACGACTGAGATGAGGAGATGTACAATAACCAAAGATTCACCTTAGTGATCATTTATTTTATAACACATTCTACAAAACATAGTAACTACATACTGTTCCAAACTGATGTCCTCAGCATTAGGAAAGGCAGAGGAGAAGAAAATAACCCTTAAGTTATACCCTTAAACCGGGTGGTAGCTTTTTTATGCCAATTCAACTGCACGTTAGAGGCTGCTGCACTATATACACAGACATGGAATCACTGGCCACTTTAATAATGGAACATGAATCACTTTAATAATGGAACATGAATCACTTTAATAATGGAACATGAATCACTTTAATAATGGAACATGAATCACTTTAATAATGGAACATGAATCACTTTAATAATGGAACATTAATCACTGTAATAATGGAACTCTAGTCACTTTAATAATGGAACATGAATCACTTTAATAATGGAACTCTAGTCACTTTAATAATGGAACATGAATCACTTTAATAATGGAACATGAATCACTTTAATAATGGAACTCTAGTCACTTTATTAATGGAACATTAATCACTTTAATAATGGAACTCTAGTCACTTTAATAATGGAACTCTAGTCACTTTAATAATGGAACCTGAATCACTTTAATAATGGAACTCTAGTCACTTTAATAATGGAACATGAATCACTTTAATAATGGAACAGTAGTCACTTTAATAATGGAACATGAATCACTTTAATAATGGAACATGAATCACTTTAATAATGGAACATGAATCACTTTAATAATGGAACACTAGTCACTTTAATAATGGAACATTAATCGCTTTAATAATGGAACATGAATCACTTTAATAATGGAACTCTAGTCACTTTAATAATGGAACATGAATCACTTTAATAATGGAACATGAATCACTTTAATAATGGAACATGAATCACTTTAATAATGGAACATGAATCACTTTAATAATGGAACATTAATCACTTTAATAATGGAACTCTAGTCACTTTAATAATGGAACATGAATCACTTTAATAATGGAACTCTAGTCACTTTAATAATGGAACATGAATCACTTTAATAATGGAACATGAATCACTTTAATAATGGAACTCTAGTCACTTTAATAATGGAACCTGAATCACTTTAATAATGGAACTCTAGTCACTTTATTAATGGAACATTAATCACTTTAATAATGGAACTCTAGTCACTTTAATAATGGAACTCTAGTCACTTTAATAATGGAACCTGAATCACTTTAATAATGGAACTCTAGTCACTTTAATAATGGAACATGAATCACTTTAATAATGGAACATGAATCACTTTAATAATGGAACATGAATCACTTTAATAATGGAACACTAGTCACTTTAATAATGGAACATTAATCGCTTTAATAATGGAACATGAATCACTTTAATAATGGAACTCTAGTCACTTTAATAATGGAACATGAATCACTTTAATAATGGAACATGAATCACTTTAATAATGGAACATGAATCACTTTAATAATGGAACATGAATCACTTTAATAATGGAACATGAATCACTTTAATAATGGAACACTAGTCACTTTAATAATGGAACATTAATCGCTTTAATAATGGAACTCTAGTCACTTTAATAATGGAACATTAATCACTTTAATAATGGAACTCTAGTCACTTTAATAATGGAACATTAATCACTTTAATAATGGAACTCTAGTCACTTTAATAATGGAACATTAATCACTTTAATAATGGAACTCTAGTCACTTTAATAATGGAACATTAATCGCTTTAATAATGGAACATGAATCACTTTAATAATGGAACATGAATCACTTTAATAATGGAACTCTAGTCACTTTAATAATGGAACATTAGTCACTTTAATAATGGAACATGAATCACTTTAATAATGGAACTCTAGTCACTTTAATAATGGAACATTAATCACTTTAATAATGGAACATTAATCACTTTAATAATGGAACATGAATCACTTTAATAATGGAACATTAATCACTTTAATAATGGAACATTAATCACTTTAATAATGGAACATGAATCACTTTAATAATGGAACATTAATCACTTTAATAATGGAACACTAATCACTTTAATAATGGAACATTAATCACTTTAATAATGGAACATTAATCACTTTAATAATGGAACATGAATCACTTTAATAATGGAACACTAATCACTTTAATAATGGAACACTAATCACTTTAATAATGGAACACTAATCACTTTAATAATGGAACATTAATCACTTTAATAATGGAACATTAATCACTTTAATAATGGAACATGAATCACTTTAATAATGGAACGTTAATCACTTTAATAATGGAACATTAATCACTTTAATAATGGAACATGAATCACTTTAATAATGGAACATTAATCACTTTAATAATGGAACATTAATCACTTTAATAATGGAACATGAATCACTTTAATAATGGAACATGAATCACTTTAATAATGGAACATTAATCACTTTAATAATGGAACATGAATCACTTTAATAATGTTTTCATGCTGCTTTATTCATCTCATGTATATACTATACAGCGTAGCCTAGTGGTTAGAGCTGGTACAAATCTGTCGTTTCTGCCCCTGAACAAGGCAGTTCCACTGTTCCTAGGCCGTCATTGAAAATAAGAATTGGTTCTTAACTGACTTGCCTAGATTAATAAAATTTAAAATTATATTCTACTGTATGTAAGTCAATGCCTAATATTTATATTTTCATAATTTCATACTTTTAGATTTGTGTGTATTGTTGTGAATAGTTAGATACTACTGCACTGTTGGAGCTAGGAACACAAGCATTTCGCTACACCCACAATGTGATATACAGACCTGCATTATATTTATAATGTTGGGCCCATATAACTTCACATACTTTCAGTTCACATCTGGGTTGATACTTTGGATGGGAATGTGGTGTCATTTATCACGCAGACCTAGTTACTAAACTGTTTAAATCCTTCCTTCTTTGTCATCTTTCTTCAATTCGATTGATTTCAACGTAACTTTATTAATCATCCCCAAAGGGAACATCGTTATTGGTGATTGAGGGAATCATTGATCTTATATGATAACAGAAGGACTTTTGTGTAGATTGTTGCGTGTGTATTTATTTGACTGTAACTAAATTCCTCCATCTCCCCATTCTTCTGATCCCGGTATTCCCCTCCGTCCCCCATCCCTCTCTCCAAACCCCGATTACCCCAACTCCCGTCCCCGTCCCTGCCTGGACGGGTCATTTCAGTAGGATGCCTGTTTATGTCGTTTCCATTGTATGTTTTATAATATTGTCTGTTTCAGTTGTTGTTCCTTTGTCATTTCCAATGTGTTATAACATCGTTTTGGCAGTAGTGAACAGCAAGGACGTCGAAGCATAGTAAACAGCAAGGAAGTTCACTGTAAATATACTTTTTTCTATTGTGTTATTGACTGTATGTTTGTTTTACTCCATGTGTAACTCTGTGTTGTTGTTTGTGTCGCACTGCTTTGCTTTATCTTGGCCAGGTCACAGTTGTAAATGAGAACTTGTTCTCAACTGGCCAATCTGGTTAAATAAAGATGAAATAAAATAATATTAAAAAATAAAAAAAGCAGTTTTGAATTTTAACGGTTATTTTACTGATATTTTCTTGTTAAAATAGGCTATTATCAAACAGCTTCCTATAACTAAGAATTAGAAGTCCTATCAATTTAGACCCTAGAATAGATTAAACAGTTATATTTGACGTTTTTAATATTGTTGAGGTGTAAAATTGTATCCCAAATAGTTGATCTTCTAAAATGACCAATTCAGCAGTTGTCAGTTTGAAACCATTTGATTGGCTGTTGTCAAGTTCCACGGACTCCGCACAACGCCATGTGGTTGGCTGGTAAACAAAACACGGACAGGTTAAAAGGTGAACGTTGTCAAATTTGCCTTCAGTTGAGTTGTCAGTTCAGACCCAGCGTTCTTTATTCTGGGACATTCTGATCGTTATCAGACACTAGTCTGTTGGGCTATAAAAAATACAAGTGGGAATATGAACGCTATGATTTGTCAACTCCAAGACCTACCGCCTTACATGGAGTCCGAAAACAAGAGTTTCGAACCGTGGCGTGACTACATGAAGTTAGCTGACCTAGTGCGTGAGATGCAGTTAGGCAAGTTCACCCCAGAACCGTCAACCATTGAGGGTCATGACTCCGGGATATGGTCGACCATGGTGGAATTTGAGGAGTTTCCGCCGCGAGCCTTGCTGTCACCGATAACACCCGTGGCGACACCACCCCTATGGCACGAAATGGAACCCCTGGATTCCGAAATCGTCCTCTTGCATGAAGACGCTCCTTTATCGCCGAGCAGCACCAAGGGTTCCGAGCCCCCTACAGCACCGTCCAGATCCCCCGCTGGCACCTGGGACCAGAGTGGGAGAAACACGCCGGAGGAGGTGCCATCACCCGAGCGCACCTGGGACCAGAGTGGGAGAAACACGCCGGAGGAGGTGCCATCACCCGAGCGCACCTGGGACCGGAGTGGGAGAAACACGCCGGAGGAGGTGCCATCACCCGAGCGCACCTGGTATCAGAGTGGGAGAAACACGCCGGAGGAGGTGCAATCACCCGAGCGCACCTGGGGCCAGAGTGGGAGAAACACGCCGGAGGAGGTGCCATCACCCGAGCGCACCTGGTACCAGAGTGGGAGAAACACGCCGGAGGAGGTGCCATCACCCGAGCGCACCTGGTACCAGAGTGGGAGAAACACGCCGGAGGAGGTGCCATCACCCGAGCGCAAGTTCTGCAGCTTCTGCAAATACAACGGGCAGCCTGAGTCGGTGTTTCTGTCCCACAGCATCAAGAACCAAGATGGGGACATGATGTGCCGGTACCTGCAGCTAAGTCTTTGCCCTCTCTGCGGGGTCACCGGGGCCCAAGCCGCCACCAAGCACAATTGTCCACCATTGGTGTAAGGTACTTTAGTGAAGTACTTGAAATTACTTCTTAAGTAGTTTTTGGGGTATCTGTCCTTTACTTGGGCATCATAATGGCGCAGCGGTCTAAAGGCACTGCAACTCAGTGTTTGAGGCGTCACTACAGACAGGGTATCGCACAGCGTCGTCCGGGTTTGGCCGTCATTGTAAATACGAATTTGTTCTTAATTGACATCCCTAATTAAATGACGGTTATTACTTTTACTTCACTACATTCCTAAAGAAAATGATGTACTTTTTACTCCGTACATTTTCCCCGATACCCAAAACTATTATTCAGATGTTTTATGCTCATCGGGACACGACAATTGTGTAATTCACACACTTATCAAGAGAACATCCCTACTGCATCTGATCTGGCCGACTCACTAAACACATGCTTCGTTTGTAAATGATGTCTGAGTATTGGAGTGTCAAATCAAATTTTATTTGTCACATACAAATGGGTAGCAGATGTTAATGCGACTGTAGCGACATGCTTGTAGTGTGTTCCTGGCTTTCTGTGAATTAATAAAGAACAACAAAAAGGTGCCACCTGGTTTGCTTTACTTTTGATACCTAAGTATATTTTAGCATTTACATTTCTGGTCCAGGCCGTTGGTACACTACCCCAGGCCTGAGGATACTTGTTGTTGCGAGATGGGTGGGACCGGAGCTAGAGACGCGCTGAAGAGACTGTTCAGGCTGTTGTGTTGGCGACTTCCTTTAGCGTCTCTAACATACTGTATGCGGGCTATTGTAAGAGGATTTAGGAGTGGATATTTAGCTTAGAAGTCGTTTGGAACAGGCTGACTAGTTTTGTAGACTATGATGTGGTGGCAGATAATCATCAAGCCCTCAGTTAGTTGAATCAGCTGAGTTTGTCCGGGGCTTCAACAACAATATGTGCTGTTGGGGGACTGGAGTTGGGAAACACTGATGTAAAGAAACAGACACCGTTTCAATGTTGTCAACATGTAATCTTTTACTCCCAAATGAACAAACTAAGTAGGGCAGCACAAGACACACAACCAGCTTTCTGGATCAGCCCAGTCCTTCTAGAATGCTCCACAGATGGACAATCCTCAAACCATTGTTGTTTAGGCCCCAATGACAATATGAGTCTCGGATCCTGAAATGGGCCATTAATCATCATTATTCTGTAAATCAAGGTTAGCGACCCAACCCTGGCCGTCTCCCGTGAATTGATGTGTGCCCAATTGACTTGAGTGGTTTGCTATTATTCTGTAAATTGATTGTAAATCAATTGTAAATGGTCACTCAAAACCGGTTCAGGCCAATTTGACAACACAATCTCACATTCAATTCGTGCATGTACATAATGCATTTCAGCAGATTTCGTGCGTTGTTTTGTGGCTTAATTCGTGAGAAAACACAATTTTAAACACCATAGCCTATATATATATATTTCTGCATTGTTGAACGTTATGAATATACCGTAATGTTGTATTTATTTAATCCCGTTTAATAAATGGTGTTTGTATTGCTATATATACTGTTGTTGATTTTTCTGAGCAGACATGTCAGTATCCTGCTTTGTGTCCAGCCCTAAAACGCATTCCCGACCATTGCGGACTGAGTTTCAGTATCCTGCTAGGTGTCCGTTCAGTCAACTCGTAGAATTATTGTCTGTGACGTAAGTGTGATGATTATTATGAAGGTTCTGGTCGTCTGAGATACCAGCAAATAGGCTATACAATAAACAAGATAACTTTAGTACTAAGAAACTAAAGTCATAATTATTAAACAATAACATCATATATATATACAATTATCATATGTTTGGTTGCTTTGAGACTGAGTCCTGTCTACACAATATTATTTACAACGAGCGGTTCCAATCCTTTTCAAGTAGACTAAATCTGTCTGTAGTTTTATGTTATGGGTGATCTTTTCCATTAAATACAGTTCTTTCAGTCTACCACTACACTCTTCCGTAGTATGAATGTCCGCATTTAACCAATGCTCTATAATATCTTTCTTGGCTGCAGACGAGGATATTCAACAGGTAGGCATTTTGAAACCGTTCAGGATTTACTCCAAGTAATGGTCCTCTTTGGGCTCTCTGCCAGGGAACATTTATATACATATATGTGAATATATATTTATTTTTTAATCAATGGCAATACTGTTTAATAAGCTTGATTTCACGTAATTTTTGTGAGTATTGTTGCGCTCATTGCAGTCATAAAACATATGTTGGCCGACCAAAACCCTTGCCGGTGATATGCAGTCATAAAACATATGTTGGCCAACCAAAACCCTTGCCGGTGATATGCAATCATAAAACATATGTTGGCCAACCAAAACCCTTGCCGGTGATATGCAATCATAAAACATATGTTGGCCAACCAAAACCCTTGCCGGTGATATGCAATCATAAAACATATGTTGGCCAACCAAAACCCTTGCCGGTGATTTGCAATCATAAAACATATGTTGGCCAACCAAAACCCTTGCCGGTGATATGCAATCATAAAACATATGTTGGCCAACCAAAACCCTTGCCGGTGATATGCAATCATAAAACATATGTTGGCCAACCAAAACCCTTGCCGGTGATATGCAGTCATAAAACATATGTTGGCCAACTAAAACCCTTGCCGGTGATATGCAGTCATAAAACACATGTTGGCCAACCAAAACCCTTGCCGGTGATATGCAGTCATAAAACATATGTTGGCCAACTAAAACCCTTGCCGGTGATATGCAATCATAAAACATATGTTGGCCAACCAAAACCCTTCCCGGTGATATGCAGTCATAAAACACATGTTGGCCAACCAAAACCGTTCAAAAGTTTGGGGTCACTTAGAAATGTCCTTTTGTCCATTAAAATAACACCAGTGCTCGTAAATACAGTGTAGGCATGGTTAATGTTGTAATGTTGTGCCATTGGAACACAGGAGTGATGGTTGCTGATAATGGGCCTCTGTACGCCTCTGTAGATATTCCATAAAAAATCAGCCGTTTCCAGCTACAACAGTCATATACAACATTAACAACGTAATTCTCTCTCATTAGAGAATTAGACGTTTAGCCACGTTTCTCCCTGCTACTTTGGGGAGGAAAAAACAGAACTGTTGTTCCCCTTTACCCCTACCTACACCAACAAATGACCTCAACTAACCTGTACCCCCGCACATTGACTCTATATCGGTACCCACAGCCTCCTGTTATTTTACTATGCTACTATTTATTTTATTGGTGGTATGAAGTAGTGCACTATATAGGACTGTGGTCTAAAGTAGTGCACTATATAGGCCTGTGGTCTAAAGTAGTGCACTATATAGGACTGTGGTCTAAAGTAGTGCACTATATAGGGCTCTGGTCTAAAGTAGTGCACTATATAGGGCTGCGGTCTAAAGTAGTGCACTATATAGGGCTGTGGTCTAAAGTAGTGCACCATATAGGGCTGTGGTCTAAAGTAGTGCACCATATAGGGCTGTGGTCTAAAGTAGTGCACTATATAGGACTGTGGTCTAAAGTAGTGCACTATATAGGACTGTGGTCTAAAGTAGTGCACTATATAGGGCTGTGGTCTGAAGTAGTGCACTATATAGGACTGTGGTCTAAAGTAGTGCACTATATAGGGCTGTGGTCTAAAGTAGTGCACTATATAGGACTGTGGTCTAAAGTAGTGCACTATATAGGGCTGTGGTCTAAAGTAGTGCACTATATAGGACTGTGGTCTAAAGTAGTGCACTATATAGGCCTGTGGTCTAAAGTAGTGCACTATATAGGACTGTGGTCAAAAGTAGTGCACTATATAGGCCTGTGGTCTAAAGTAGTGCACTATATAGGACTGTGGTCTGAAGTAGTGCACTATATAGGGCTTTGGTCTAAAGTAGTGCGCTATATAGGGTTGTGGTCTAAAGTAGTGCACTATATAGGGCTGTGGTCTAAAGTAGTGCACTATATAGGGCTGTGGTCTAAAGTAGTGCACTATATAGGACTGTGGTCTAAAGTAGTGCACTATATAGGATTGTGGTCTAAAGTAGTGCACTATATAGGGCTGTGGTCTAAAGTAGTGCACTATATAGGGCTGTGGTCTAAAGTAGTGCACTATATAGGCCTGTGGTCTAAAGTAGTGCACTATATAGGACTGTGGTCTAAAGTAGTGCACTATATAGGGCTGTGGTCTAAAGTAGTGCACTATATAGGACTGTGGTTTAAAGTAGTGCACTATATAGGACTGTGGTCTAAAGTAGTGCACTATATAGGACTGTGGTCTAAAGTAGTGCACTATATAGGGCTGTGGTCTGAAGTAGTGCACTATATAGGACTGTGGTCTAAAGTAGTGCACTATATAGGACTGTGGTCTAAAGTAGTGCACTATATAGGGCTGTGGTCTGAAGTAGTGCACTATATAGGGTTGTGGTCTGAAGTAGTGCACTATATAGGACTGTGGTCTGAAGTAGTGCACTATATAGGGCTGTGGTCTGAAGTAGTGCACTATATAGGACTGTGGTCTAAAGTAGTGCACTATATAGGACTGTGGTCTAAAGTAGTGCACTATTTATTTATTTTTTTTATTTTTATTTTACCTTTATTTAACCAGGCAAGTCAGTTAAGAACAAATTCTTATTTTCAATGACGGCCTGGGAACAGTGGGTTAACTGCCTGTTCAGGGGCAGAACGACAGATTTGTACCTTGTCAGCTCGGGGGTTTGAACTCGCAACCTTCCGGTTACTAGTCCAACGCTCTAACCACTAGGCTACCCTGCCGCCCCAAAACTATATAGGGCTGTGGTCTAAAGTAGTGCACTATATAGGGCTGTGGTCTAAAGTAGTGCACTATATAGGGCTGTGGTCTGAAGTAGTGCACTATATAGGGCTGTGGTCTAAAGTAGTGCACTATATAGGGCTGTGGTCTAAAGTAGTGCACTATATAGGGCTGTGGTCTAAAGTAGTGCACTATATAGGGCTGTGGTCTAAAGTAGTGCACTATATAGGGCTGTGGTCTGAAGTAGTGCACTATATAGGGCTGTGGTCTAAAGTAG
Source organism: Oncorhynchus mykiss (assembly GCF_057628025.1). Taxonomy (NCBI): domain Eukaryota; kingdom Metazoa; phylum Chordata; class Actinopteri; order Salmoniformes; family Salmonidae; genus Oncorhynchus; species Oncorhynchus mykiss. The sequence goes on from NC_143034.1 coordinate 13,580,633, forward strand.
TGCACTATATAGGGCTGTGGTCTAAAGTAGTGCACTATATAGGGCTGTGGTCTAAAGTAGTGCACTATATAGGGCTGTGGTCTGAAGTAGTGCACTATATAGGGCTCTGGTCTAAAGTAGTGCACTATATAGGACTGTGGTCTAAAGTAGTGCACTATATAGGACTGTGGTTTGAAGTAGTGCACTATATAGGACTGTGGTCTAAAGTAGTGCACTATATAGGGCTGTGGTCTAAAGTAGTGCACTATATAGGACTGTGGTCTAAAGTAGTGCACTATATAGGGCTGTGGTCTAAAGTAGTGCACTATATAGGGCTGTGGTCTGAAGTAGTGCACTATATAGGGCTTTGGTCTAAAGTAGTGCACTATATAGGGCTGTGGTCTAAAGTAGTGCACTATATAGGGCTGTGGTCTGAAGTAGTGCACTATATAGGGCATTGTCTACAGGTGGACTTTAGGTCTTAGTGGTAAAGGTGATCTTTATGCTGGGAATCTTTAGACTGGTTAGTTATTAAAGCCACATGTTTCATAGAGACACGACTGAGATGAGGAGATGTACAATAACCAAAGATTCACCTTAGTGATCGTTCATTTTATAACACATTCTACAAAACACAGTAACTACATACTGTTCCAAACTGATGTCCTCAGCATTAGGAAAGGCAGAGGAGAAGAAAATAACCCTTAAGTTATACCCTTAAACCGGGTGGTAGCTTTTTTATGCCAATTCAACTGCACGTTAGAGGCTGCTGCCCTATATACACAGACAAACTTGATTTGATTTATAGACCGTCTTCATTATTATAACGTTGTGTCCATATAACTAAACAAACATTCAGTTCTCATCTGGGTTGATACTTTGGGTCATTGTTCTCAAACTGATCTTGAGTATTCAAGTCAAAACATAAATACAAATTAACTTTCAAGTGAGCCTCCGCTATGTGAAGACTATTACCCATGAGCCTTTGGGGGCGTTGGGATGATGGTTCGCTGTAGGTCCCAAATGGCACCTTATTCCCTATATAGTGTACCACTGTTGACCAGAGCCTTATTCCCTATATAGTGTCTATGGGCCCAGGTCAAAAGTAGGGCACTATATAGGGAATAGGGTGCTATTTGGGAGGCATTCTAGATCTCAGAGCGTCGTGGGGGGAAGACGCGGCGTGGGGGAGGCCTCGCGGTCTTGTTGCCACGGCGAAGAGACTCTAGCTCCCGATGGGTAGCCATCACTACCCGACTGAAAGAGAGGGATGAAGGAGGGAGAGATAGAGATGGAGGGAGGAACGGACGGACGGACAGAGGGAGGGACAGAGGGATGAAGGAGGGAGAGATAGAGATGGAGGGAGGAAAGAAAAGAGGGAGAGAAAAGGAGAAGAGAGAAGGATAGGGTAGGAATAGATGCATTGGGAGAGAGTGATATTATTTTCAGTTGCTATTTGTCTGTTTTTACTACTACTTACAAAACATCTGATCACCACTGTCATGCAGCTAACAGTAGTGAAGGAGGAGGGATACAAAACATCTGATCACCACTGTCATACAGCTAACAGTAGTGAAGGAGGAGGGATACAGAACATCTGATCACCACTGTCATGCAGCTAACAGTAGTGAAGGAGGAGGTATACAGAACATCTGATCACCACTGTCATGCAGCTAACAGTAGTGAAGGAGGAGGGATACAGAACATCTGATCACCACTGTCATGCAGCTAACAGTAGTGAAGGAGGAGGGATACAGAACATCTGATCACCACTGTCATGCAGCTAACAGTAGTGAAGGAGGAGGGATACAGAACATCTGATCACCACTGTCATGCAGCTAACAGTAGTGAAGGAGGAGGGATACAGAACATCTGATCACCACTGTCATGCAGCTAACAGTAGTGAAGGAGGAGGGATACAGAACATCTGATCACCACTGTCATGCAGCTAACAGTAGTGAAGGAGGAGGGATACAGAACATCTGATCACCACTGTCATGCAGCTAACAGTAGTGAAGGGGAGGGATACAGAACATCTGATCACCACTGTCATGCAGTGTAGTCTGGCCCAGGAGTGTAGTCTGGCCCAGGAGTGGGAAGGTGAACGGAAAGGCTCTGGAGCAACGAACCGCCCTTGCTGTCTCTGCCTGGCCGGTTCCCCTCTTTCCACTGGGATTCTCTGCCTCTAACCCTATTACAGGGGCTGAGTCACTGGCTTACTGGGGCTCTCTCATGCCGTCCCTGGAAGGGGTGCGTCACCTGAGTGGGTTGATTCATTGATGTGGTCATCCTGTCTGGGTTGGCGCCCCCCCTTGGGTTGTGCCATGGCGGAGATCTTTGTGGGCTATACTCAGCCTTGTCTCAGGATGGTAAGTTGGTGGTTGAAGATATCCCTCTAGTGGTGTGGGGGCTGTGCTTTGGCAAAGTGGGTAGGGTTATATCCTTCCTGTTTGGCCCTGTCCGGGGGTGTCCTCGGATGGGGCCACAGTGTCTCCTGACCCCTCCTGTCTCAGCCTCCAGTATTTATGCTGCAGTAGTTTATGTGTCGGGGGGCTAGGGTCAGTTTGTTATATCTGGAGTACTTCTCCTGTCCTATTCGGTGTCCTGTGTGAATCTAAGTGTGCGTTCTCTAATTCTCTCCTTCTCTCTTTCTTTCTCTCTCTCAGAGGACCTGAGCCCTAGGACCATGCCCCAGGACTACCTGACATGATGACTCCTTGCTGTCCCCAGTCCACCTGGCCGTGCTGCTGCTCCAGTTTCAACTGACCTGAGCCCTAGGACCATGCCCCAGGACTACCTGACATGATGACTCCTTGCTGTCCCCAGTCCACCTGGCCGTGCTGCTGCTCCAGTTTCAACTGTTCTGCCTTATTATTATTCGACCATGCTGGTCATTTATGAACATTTGAACATCTTGGCCATGTTCTGTTATAATCTCCACCCGGCACAGCCAGAAGAGGACTGGCCACCCCACATAGCCTGGTTCCTCTCTAGGTTTCTTCCTAGGTTTTGGCCTTTCTAGGGAGTTTTTCCTAGCCACCGTGCTTCTACACCTGCATTGCTTGCTGTTTGGGGTTTTAGGCTGGGTTTCTGTACAGCACTTTGAGATATCAGCTGATGTACGAAGGGCTATATAAATAAATTTGATTTGATGCAGCTAACAGTAGTGAAGGAGGAGAGAGAGGAACACATTACACAGCTAACAGTAGTGAAGGAGGAGAGAGAGGAACACATTACACAGCTAACAGTAGTGAAGGAAGAGAGAGAGGAACACATTACACAGCTAACAGTAGTGAAGGAGGAGGGAGAGGAACACATGGCACAGCTAACAGTAGTGAAGGAGGAGGGAGAGGAACACATGTGGTACAGCTAACAGTAGTGAAGGAGGAGGGAGAGGAACACATGACACAGCTAACAGCAGAATTTAGAACCTCATCCCCTGTTCTCCTCCTCTCCTGTGTTAACTAAGGAGGTGAGATCCTAATCTATGTCCATCTGAGCAGACAGCCATCTAGCCAATCAGAGCTCAGAGATCTGTGGGGTGGATCAGGCTGACTTCTAAAGTTCATTAGGTCAAAGGTCATCACTAGGAGAAAGTGGTGAAGCAGTAGAAGGATGGAGGGAGAGGAGAGAAAAGAGACGAAGACTCACTTTAGGTAGGAGAGTTCTCTGATCAGGCCACAGACCAGTTCTGTAGCGTCTTCATGCCCTTCCTCTTCCTCTTTCTCACTAGTTAAGGGGAAGAGAGAGACAGAGAATGGGACCATTCCCTATATAATGCACTACTTTCGACCAGGGCCACATGTGCACTATATGGGGAATAAGGGTTCATCGTAGGCTTCAAAACAAGCCAATACAAAGTTAGAAAATAGTGTACTGGTTCTAGGAAGATGGATAAATGTATCTGACCAGTAATGTTACTGAAACCAGATGAAATATCTAGATCAGTGGTTATCGCTGGGTACTGCAGGTGGTATATCTAGAGCAGTAGTTATCGCTGGGTACTGCAGGTGGTATATCTAGATCAGTAGTTATCGCTGGGTACTGCAGGTGGTATATCTAGATCAGTGGTTATCGCTGGGTACTGCAGGTGGTATATCTAGATCAGTGGTTATCGCTGGGTACTGCAGGTGGTATATCTAGATCAGTGGTTATCGCTGGGTACTGCAGGTGGTATATCTAGATCAGTGGTTATCGTTGGGTACTGCAGGTGGTATATCTAGATCAGTGGTTATCGTTGGGTACTGCAGGTGGTATATCTAGATCAGTAGTTATCGCTGGGTACTGCAGGTGGTATATCTAGATCAGTAGTTATCGCTGGGTACTGCAGGTGGTATATCTAGATCAGTGGTTATCGTTGGGTACTGCAGGTGGTATATCTAGATCAGTAGTTATCGCTGGGTACTGCAGGTGGTATATCTAGATCAGTAGTTATCGCTGGGTACTGCAGGTGGTATATCTAGATCAGTGGTTATCGCTGGGTACTGCAGGTGGTATATCTAGATCAGTGGTTATCGCTGGGTACTGCAGGTGGTATATCTAGATCAGTGGTTATCGCTGGGTACTGCAGATGGTATATCTAGATCAGTGGTTATCGCTGGGTACTGCAGGTGGTATATCCCCCCATGCCTGTGTCTACCTCCTATACCCCCCTCCTTCCTCCCCCCCATGCCTGCGTCTACCTCCTATACCCCCCTCCTTCCTCCCCCCATGCCTGTGTCTACCTCCTATACCCCCTCCTTCCTCCCCCCATGCCTGCGTCTACCTCCTATACCCCCCTCCTTCCTCCCCCCATGCCTGTGTCTACCTCCTATACCCCCCTCCTTCCTCCCCCCATGCCTGCGTCTACCTCCTATACCCCCTCCTTCCTCCCCCCATGCCTGCGTCTACCTCCTATACCAAACTCCTTCCTCCCCCATGCCTGTGTCTACCTCCTATACCCCCCTCCTTCCTCCCCCCATGCCTGCGTCTACCTCCTATACCCCCTCCTTCCTCCCCCTCTCTCACGTCAGAGTGATGGTGTTGAGTTGAGAGTCAGACACGTCGTCCAGAGGCAGCACTCCAAACGGATCAACGACAGCAGCATCATCGTTGTCTCTGGTCAGGTCCGGGGTGGTGGACTGAAATACACAAACAATCAGGACTCAAACAAACAAACAAAGTAACAAACAAAGACGTCAACAAAAACACTCACGTGGTTGTTCTCCTCCGAGCCACCAGGTGTCACTGGAGCCTGGTTGTGCCCCTCCCTTCCAGGACCTGGCTTTGTGGGGGGAGGCATGGTGGACTCTCCTCTGTCAGCCGGGGCCAGAATGAGTGCCCGGGGGTCGGCCACAGTCCCTGCCCCATCTTCAGCCCCCCCCTCTCTCTGGGTAGATGAGCTCTGAACCTCTCCGTGATGCTCCCTCTCTGCCCCAGCCTCCAGAGGGATAGAGGTAAGGGTGGTGGTGGAGGATGGTGTAGGGGCCCTAGGGGGGCTCTCCTCTGGCTCATTAGACCCACAGCCCCCCCTGTCCCCCTCCTGGTTCTTCTCCACAACCCCCTCTGTGTCTAGCTCTTCTTCCACTAACACCACAGGCTGCTCACTCAGTGGGTCCACCTCCAGGCCGGTCCGGAGACCCTCTCCTGTGACCTGCTCTGTCCCAGAATAAGCCACTTCGCAGGGTTCTGCATAGCTGGCCTCTCCCCCTGACTGAAGCTGCTCCTCATCTAACTTCTCCCCCTCTTCCTTCCTCTGTTCAGTGGTACTCCCCAGAGGAGCGGATGGAGGGAAGAATGAAAGGAGGGACGGATCAGAGGATGATGCTGCTGTAGTTCCCTCTACAGCCACCAGGTTGGCACAACCACCACCACTATCACCACTCTGCCCGATGTCCTCCTCTCTCTCTTTCTCCACTTTCTCCTCCTCCGCTTTCCTCACCAGCACCATCTCTTCTCCCTCCCTCCCTCCTTCCGTCACACTCTTTCGTTCCTTCTGCCACTCTATTCCCCTCCTCTCCCTCTCTCCCAGACCACACATCCCCATTCTCCTTCTCCTCTTCTTCACTGGTTCCTCCACAGATCTGTCCTCCTCCACTGGTGGCCCCTCCCTCCCACCACCAAGACAAACACCTCTGTCATCTATAGCCTCCTGCTGTTCACTGTCGAGCTCCTTCATATTGGGCTTTGGGTTCTTCTCTCCACACTGCTCCTCTTTCTTGTCGGTTTGACTGTCCCCGTCCCCAACGTTGACCTCCTTGGAGGGAAGCAGGGAGGGCTGGGGTTGGGGCTGTGCTACAGTCAGTGGGTGTGGGGGGAAGCTGAGGAAACTCTGTGTCTTGATGTCTTCTTCTTCTCTACCCTTGTCATCTTTGACAGAGGACTCCACACTATGGTCTTCGTGTGGACTATTTCCACCATCCTGATTGGTTGGAACTGACTCCTCTGTGCCCGCCCGCTCCACAGCCCCTCCAATGGCCTGTTCTCCCTCGAAGCCAGTCACAACCGGACTTTCCTCCACTGGATCCCCCTCTTGCTTGGGTGCAGTGGTATCTCCCGCTTTGTTAGCCTGCTGAGATGGATGAGTAGTACAGGCGGTCAGAGGGCAGTGGGGATCTTTAGGAGGAGAGGTGGTGTTTAACACTGTTCCCTCAGTGTCCTGCTGCACACAGCAGAGGAGGAGGAATCAGTTAGAACATAGCAACATTTGAATTGTAACTGACAAACGCTCAACCAGCAAATGGAACTTCTGGTGGCTACCTGTTCAAGGTGTGAGGGCTGTGCTTCCACTGTCTCTCCAGAGGGGGAGCTCTCCTCTGACTCATCACTGCACTTTCTCTTCCTTGACCTGAGTGACCTAGGCTGGGGAGGTGTGAAACCTGGAGAGAAAACATCCACTTCATGCTAAGGAACTGTCCTTTCTTTCACACATACATTAGCAAGCAAACGGGTGGACTGGCAACCTTTCACTTTGTTTTTCAGTATCTTGCCAGCAGCATACCACCCTGCATCCCACTGCTGGTTGGCTTCTGAAGATAAGCAGGGTTGGTCCTGGATGGGAGACCAGATGCTGCTGGAAGTAGTGTTGGAGGGTCAGTAGGAGGCACTCTTTCCTCTTGTCAAAACAAATATTGGTCAGTGATTGGGGTCATTGCCCTGTGTATGCTGTCTTTTGGATGGGTCGTTAAATGGGGGTTCTGACTCTCTGTGGTCACTAAAAGATCCCATGGCACTTATTGTAAGAGTAAGGGTGTTAATAAAGGTGTCTGGGGTAAATTCCCCATCTGGCCCTCGTACCATCCTGGTCACCTAATCATCCCCAGCTTCCAATTGGCTCATTCATCCCTGTAACTATTTCCCAGGTTGTTGCTGTAACTGAGAATGTGTTCTCAGTCGACTTACCTGGTTAAATTAAAATCTCAGATAAATTAAACTACGTTGGATGAACGTTTTATGTCCAGGTATTCACTTTAGGAATGAATGATTTCAGCCAATGAAAGTATTGGAGATCGTTTTAAGCCCCAATATACAGTTGATGTGAATTTAACGGGGGTTATTTCAGTCTTACTTGTGGTTTGCTTTTGTTTTTTGGTCATCCTCCCAAGCTAGCTCTTCCAATGCTATGCAAAAATAAAACAGAGACAACGTGTCAGTTGGCTAAGTTAGCTAACAATGATTTGCCAATAATATCAGATATCACGACACTGACAAAACATCTCATTCAAAACAAAGACAACTAGCCAATAACATCTATCTAGCTAATACTTTTGAATTTTGATGGGAGATCTTAGTTTCTCCTCAAGCTCTTGGTTTGGTCACAACTGTAGGTAGCTAGCCTACCTGGCAGTGCAGATCAAGACGGATTGTGAGTGGTCTCTCTTGCTTGCTAGCTATCAAACGTTTAACACTCTCACTGAAACATATAGCTACAGTGCATACCAAGCACAACTGTCTTGCTAAGATTTAAACAAATCTAATGTTCGGTGACGAATATAAGATTTTTTACATATAACTTTGACTGGACCTTACAGCTAGACAGACACTTGTTAGAATATTTTTCAGCGATTTCTGGGCGTGTCCTTCAAACGCCGTAAAGCGAGATAGTCGCGTTGCCAATGGTTACCCAATGCAGGAAGTAGGAAGTAGCCAATGTACACACCTTTTCGTGTTTTTAATAGCTCTCTAACTAGCAATACTTTATACGTGACTAGGGTTCTCTCGTATGTTTTCGAAATGATCAGTCGTCGTATGGACTAAGAAAGCGCTCACCATATGGTCCGTCGATAACGTATGACAAGGTAAAACAAAGCTTTTAGTGGCAATGTTTACAAATGACATGGCAGCTTATCACAAGCTAACGTTACCTTGTTAACAAGCTAACTACTACAAGTCAGAGCTGCTCAACATCGAATGAGGATAAACAACATTTGTGCCATGGATGATACTATGAATTTGCTGTTGATAGCTAGCTAATTGCTAACGTCACTGTACTCATTTGTTGCTAAGCGTTGTCAGAGACTGACACAAAACGTGAGCAGTCAACGAATGTGTTATTAGCAGCCATGATATCAATGAAACGTATCCAACTAGCTAAATGCAGTGTAAATTCAACAGAGTCCTGTAGCTAGCTGTCCATTTTTTGTCTGTCAACACGTGTACGATAAAAGCTGAATGTAGCTATCTACTGGAACTATTTGCCACATGTTACAATAGGTCTCTTTGGTTCCTCTGTGTTGTTGTAGTTGTGCCACAGGTCCGTTGACAAGGTTCTCTCCATGAGTCACAGTCGGAACCCCCCGCCCAGGGGACAGGGGGCAGCGCGAGCCAAACAGGTAACGTCATTTTGATCATTGATTTGATAACTGTAAGTCAAGTGGTCATTGATAACACCAGTCATTTGTGTTTTAAATTCTCTTTCTTTCTCCCTCTCTTTGTCTCTCTAAGATGGGGCTGCTCCTGGATCTGTCTCCGGATGGAGGGATGGATGGAGGAGGAAATGAAAAAGAGCTGGAGGCGGAGCTACTGGCTCTGATGGGCGGGTCCCAGGGGAAGAAAGGGACAGGAAAAGGTGAGGATCATCCTATTCTTCACCATCATCATCATCCTCACCCATTATCTTCTCCCAATCTTGTATGAAATAACTTCCACAGACCCTACCACTAGAACCGGGTTGAAACCGTGTGTGTGTGTCTGACCTGCCTGCCTCTCCACAGCTCCAGTTCCCATGGCTGATATCGAGCGTATGGCGGCTCTGTGTATGAAGGACCTTGATGAGGATGATGATGATGGGGATGATGATCTGGAGGATGATGATGATCTCCTGGTATCCACCATGTTTACACTCCTCTTCACACTTCTCTTGTCCTTTATCTTCCTCCTATCTGTTGTTGTTTCATTCCCAATGGCAACACTTTTCCTGAAGTGTGTGTGTGTGTGTGTGTGTGTGTGTCTCTCTTTCTCTCTCTCTCCCTATCTGTGTGTGTGTGTGTGTGTGTGTGTCTCTTTCTCTCTCTCTCCCTATCTGTGTGTGTGTGTGTCTCTCTCTTTCTCTCTCTCCCTATCTGTGTGTGTTTTATGCATTTATGTGTCTTTATCCATCCCCAGGCTGAGCTGAATGAGGTGTTGGAGAACGATGATGATGAAGAGGTTCAGAAACCTGCCACCACTCCAAGCTCTAACTCCACCCCCCGCTCCACCCCCAGCACTCCTAGTGGTGCAACCGGGCTGGAGGCCTGCCTGGCTGAACGCATTGACATGTACCAGACAGCCATCTCCAATGCTAATGCAGAGGGGGAGACCAGCAAGGCTCGCAGATACGACCGCGGATTGAAGGTGAGCCAGAGACCATGGGCTGGTTGTATGATGATGTGTCTCAGAGTAGGAGTGCTGATCTATGACCAGTTTTTCCCTTAAGATTATAATGAACAAGATTACTGGACAGGATGGACCTGATCCTAGATCAGCAATCCTATGAGACGCTTGATACATGCGGCTCCAGGAACATGAATTACCCCAGATTCATCTAGCCATATGTGAAGGTCTACTTTTCCAGTCAGCTGAATTGTATGTTTGCTTGCTTGTTGTCTCCCCCTAGACGTTGCAGTCCATGATGACGTCAGCCAAGAAAGGAAAACCGGTCAACGAAGAGGAAATCCCGCCTCCTGTCTCCACAGGTGGAAAGTCTGCCCCAGCCCCCGTGCAGCAGCCTAAACCAATCAAAGAGCGGGAGCTGCCAACCCCAGTGCTGACGCCCTCCCCGTTCACCAATCAGAAGCCTCTGAGGGAGGCTCCGCCTGTTGCCCTGCCTCCTAAGCCCCGCCTCCTGGTCCCCCCTCAGAAACACACTGCCGTTACCCCGGATACACCTGCTATCTCCCCCCTCACCCCCATTCAACCAGACGCACGACACTCAGGTAGACCACACATACACCTTTTTGAAGACGGATACCAGCCTGTAAATGTCAACGCAGTCCCCTAAGCACTGGAACATTCTGGTTGTTATATCACTCTCTCTCTCCCTCCTCTCTCTCTCCCTCCTCTCTCCCTCCTCCCTCTCTCCCTCCTCTCTCCTTCCTCTCTCCTTCCTCTCTCCCTCCTCTCTCTCTCCCTCCTCTCTCTCTCCCTCCTCTCTCCCTCCTCCCTCTCTCCCTCCTCTCTCCTTCCTCTCTCCTTCCTCTCTCCCTCCTCTCTCCCTCCTCTCTCCTTCCTCTCTCCCTCCTCTCCTCTCTCTCTCTGTAGAGTTGAAGCAGTGTGTTCTAAACAGACAGAGGGAGTATAAGCTGGCAGCCCTCCACGCCAAGCAGGGAGGAGAGTCAGAGCTGGCCAGACAACACTACCACATCGCCAAGGTACCCCACACACTAGGGGTTAAAGGACCTCCACTAGGGGTTAAAGGACCTCCACTAGGGGTTAAAGGACCTCCCCTAGGGGTTAAAGAACCTCCACTAGGGGTTAAAGGACCTCCACTAGGGGTTAAAGGACCTCCACTAGGGGTTAAAGGACCTCCACTAGGGGTTAAAGGACCTCCACTAGGGGTTAAAGGACCTCCACTAGGGGTTAAAGGACCTCCACTAGGGGTTAAATGACCTCCACTAGGGGTTAAAGGACCGACCTCCACTAGGGGTTAAAGGACCGATCTCCACTAGGGGTTAAAGGACCGACCTCCACTAGGGGTTAATGGACCTCCCCTAGGGGTTAAAGGACCTCCCCTAGGGGTTAAAGGACCTCCACTAGGGGTTAAAGGACCTCCACTAGGGGTTAAAGGACCGATCTCCACTAGGGGTTAAAGGACCGACCTCCACTAGGGGTTAATGGACCTCCACTAGGGGTTAAAGGACCTCCACTAGGGGTTAAAGGACCTCCCCTAGGGGTTAAAGGACCTCCACTAGGGTTAATGGACCTCCACTAGGGGTTAAATGACCTCCCCTAGGGGTTAAAGGACCTCCACTAGGGGTTAATGGACCTCCACTAGGGGTTAAATGACCTCCCCTAGGGGTTAAAGGACCTCCATGGACCTCCACTAGGGGTTAAAGGATCTGACCTGCCTATACTGTGCCCCCTCTCTCTCTCTCTCTGTCCCTCGCTAGCTCGCTATGAAAGATTTGAGTGTTTGTGTACGGTAATCAATCATTCTCCCCCTATCTAAAAAATACTGAATCGTAGGAGTTGATTCCTAGCGAAATCGAATCGTGACACTCAGAAATGGAAGTTGACACCGGGAGTCGAGGAATCAATTATTTTGAAGTCGACTCTCCACCACTACGTCGTCATCGTTAACAGTGTCAGAAATGGCAGAGAAAGACGAGGCAGCAGTGAGGTCCTGTAAAACCTGTAGGAGTTAAATGAGAAGGACATGCACACTTTCCCAGGTGGAATGTTCTGGTGGGGAAAGTGCCCAACTGTCATACTTGAGTTAAAGTAAAGATACTTTAACTGAAAATATCTCAAGTCACTCTGCAAAATACTACTTGAGTACTATCAAAAGTAAACGTAAAAATAATTTCAAATTCCTTATATTTAGCAAAAAAATGTCATGTTTTTTTAAATGTACAGATAGCCAGGGGCACAGTCTGACATAATTTACAAAAGATGCCTGTGTGTTTAGAGAGTCCGCCAGATCAGAGGCAGTAGGGATGAGATGTTCTCTTGATAAGTGTGTGAATTGGACCATATTCCTGTCCTGCTAAGCATTCAAAGTGTAACAAGTACTTTTAGGAGTCAGGGAAAATGGAGTAAAAAGTCCATAATTGTCTTTAGGAATGTAGTGTTGTAAAAGTAAACAAGGTGGTGTTCCTGTCTGACTAGATGCCAGCTGCTGCATTGCATCAACCAATAGCTGCGTGCCACGTCATCGACTGCTCAGTCTGACATCAAGTTGCTGTGTCACATGATGTGCTTAGCTGATATGTTCAACACCTATCCCAGTGGAGGCTGGTGAGGGGAGGACGGCTCATAATAATGGCCTGAACGGAGCAAATGGAATGTCACCAAACACATGGAAACCATGGAAACCATGTGTCTGATGTATTTGATACCATTCCACTAGTTCTGCTCCAGTCATTACCACGAGCCCCATCCTCCCCAGTTAAGGTGCCACCAACCTCCTGTGACCTATCCAGCCAGTGTGAGATCTGGCATGTTGGCAATGTACAGGAACACACCCACCTGACTACACCTCTCCACCTCCTCTCCCTCTCCACCACCTCTTCACCTCTTCTCCCTTTATTCACCCACCCACCCTTCTCTCCCCTCCTCTTCACCTCCTCTCCCTCTCCACCACCTCTTCACCTCCTCTCCCTCTTCACCTCCTCCCTCTCCACCTCCTCTCCCTCTCCTCTCTCTCTCCACCACCTCTTCACCTCCTCTCCCTCTCCACCACCTCTTCACCTCCTCTCCCTCTCCACCACCTCTCCCTCTCCACCACCTCTTCACCTCCTCTCCCTCTCCACCTCCTCTCCCTCTCTACCACCTCTTCACCTCCTCTCCCTCTCCACCACCTCCTCTCCACCTCCTCTCCCTCTCCACCTCCTCTCCCTCTTCACCTCCAATCCCTCTTCACCTCCTCTCCCTCTCCTTTCTCTCTCTACCACCTCTTCACCTCCTCTCCCTCTCCACCACCTCCTCTCCCTCTCCACCACCTCTTCACCTCCTCTCCCTCTCCACCACCTCTTCACCTCCTCTCCCTCTCCACCACCTCCTCTCCCTCTCTCTCTCTCCACCACCTCTTCACCTCCTCTCTCTCTCCACCACCTCCTCACCTCCTCTCCCTCTCCACCACCTCTTCACCTCCTCTCCCTCTCCCTCTCCTCTCCCTCTCCTTTCTCTCTCCACCACCTCTTCACCTCCTCTCCCTCTCCACCACCTCTTCACCTCCTCTCCCTCTCCACCACCTCTCCCTCTCCACCACCTCTTCACCTCCTCTCCCTCTCCATCACCTCCTCTCCCTCTCCATCACCTCCTCTCCCTCTCCACCACCTCCTCTCCCTCTCCACCACCTCCTCTCCCTCTCCACCACCTCTTCACCTCTCCCTCTCCACCACCTCTTCACCTCTCCCTCTCCACCACCTCTTCACCTCCTCTCCCTCTCCACCACCTCTTCACCTCCTCTCCCTCTCCACCACCTCTTCACCTCCTCTCCCTCTCCACCACCTCCTCTCCCTCTCCACCACCTCTTCACCTCCTCTCCCTCTCCACCACCTCCTCTCCCTCTCCACCACCTCCTCTCCCTCTCCACCACCTCTTCACCTCTCCCTCTCCACCACCTCTTCACCTCCTCTCCCTCTCCACCACCTCTTCACCTCCTCTCCCTCTCCACCACCTCCTTTCCCTCTCCACCACCTCTTCACCTCCTCTCCCTCTCCACCTCCTCTCCCTCTCTACCACCTCCTCTCCCTCTCCACCACCTCCTCTCCCTCTCCACCACCTCCTCTCCCTCTCCACCACCTCTTCACCTCCTCTCCCTCTCCACCACCTCTTCACCTCCTCTCCCTCTCCACCACCTCTTCACCCCCTCTCCCTCTCCACCACCTCTTCACCTCCTCTCCCTCTCCACCACCTCCTCTCCCTCTCCACCACATCTTCACCTCCTCTCCCTCTCCACCACCACCTCTCCCTCTCCACCACCTCTCCTCTACAGAAACTAGACCCAGTAGTAGAGGCGTTGGACAGAGGGGAACCAGTGGACCTCAGCTCTCTACCTCCCCCTCCAGGTGCGCTTGGTTTATCAATGACACCCTATTCCCTATATAGTGCACTACTTTTGACTAGGGCCTATAGGCTGCATTTGAAACTCATCCCTAAAGACCTGCTAGAGACTAGAAGACCAGGGTCTGTATTCGTAGTGTCTGTCTCATCCCTAAAGACCTGCTAGAGCCTAGAAGACCAGGGTCTGTATTCATAGTGTCTCAGTCTCTGAGAGAGTGTTGATCTGGGATCAGTTTTCCCTTTTAGATCACAATGAAAAAGAGGACATGGGGAACCTGATCCTAGATCAGGACTCCTACTCTGAGACACTTCGTACATTCTGCCCTGACCCCTAAACATCTGATCTCAACCCCCCCGTACGGCGCAACTCCTCTTTCTTCTCATCCCTCTCTCTCCTCAGGAGATGCAGTGGTAGAGCGTTCAGCTCCTCCCCAGTCTTCCTCCAGGCCCTCCCCTGCAGCTCCCCCTGCAGCTCCCCCGGTGGCCGACTCCGGTAACACACATAATATTAATGATAATAATGACGGATTGGATATATAAAGGGTCTTTCTAAAGGGGAAAATCACCTCCATCACCAATGTGTAGCTCCCATCTGGTTGATGCACGGCAGCCATTTTGTGCCAGGTCGCTCAGTGGAGACGTGTGTGTGTGTGTGTGTGTGTGTGTGTGTGTGAGACAGCCCTCCCAGCCCCAGGCAGTGTAGGGGAAGCGTTACAACAGAGGATGGACAGATACAAAGCTGCAGCAGAGGGGGCCAAGAGCAAAGGAGACGACCGCAAGGCACGCATGCACCAGCGCATCGTCAAGGTACACGCACACACACATCAAAGAAATGACTGGTGGTTCACACACACACGTACACACACACACGTACACACACACACACACACAAAGAATGAGAAAGAACTCCAAAAGTTCCATGCTTTTGACAGCAGAAACGTCTCACACACACACTGTAATGTATACCTGCTTGGATATATCGTACTAATGTTTTTTATATATATATATATATATATATGTATATATGTGTGTGTGTGTAACAGCAATACCAGGATGCCATCAGGTCTCATAAGGCTGGACGACCAGTCAACCTGGCTGATCTCCCTGTACCACCAGGTAACCTGCATTTAGCTGCAGCTTTTATCATCTACAGTGGGGAGAACAAGTATTTGATACACTGACGATTTTGCAGGTTTTCCTACTTACAAAGCATGTAGAGGTCTGTAATTTTCATCGTGGGTACACGTCAACTGTGAGAGACGGAATCTAAAACAAAAATCCAGAAAATCACGTTGTATGATTTTTAAGTAATTAATTTGCATTTTTATTGCATGACATAAGTATTTGATACATCAGAAAAGCAGAACTTAATATTTGGTACAGAAACCTTTGTTTGCAATTACAGAGATCATACGTTTCCTGTAGTTCTTGACCAGGTTTGCACACACTGCAAACCTCTCTAGGCGTGTATGCCGTAGCGTGTTTGTAGCGTGTACGCCGTAGCGTGTTTGTAGCGTGTACGCCGTAGCGTGTTTGTAGCGTGTACGCCGTAGCGCGTTTGTAGCGTGTTTGTAGCGTCTTTGTAGCGTGTACGCCGTATTGTGTTTGTAGCGTGTACGCCGTAGCGTGTTTGTAGCGTGTACGCCGTAGCGTGTTTGTAGCGTATACGCCGTAGCGCGTTTGTAGCGTGTTTGTAGCGTGTTTGTAGCGTGTACGCCGTATTGTGTTTGTAGCGTGTACGCCGTAGCGTGTTTGTAGCGTGTACGCCGTAGCGTGTTTGTAGTGTGTTTGTAGCGTGTTACGCCGTAGCGTGTTTGTAGCGTGTTTGTAGCGTGTACACCGTAGCGCGTTTGTAGCGTGTTACGCCGTATTGTGTTTGTAGCGTGTACGCCGTAGCGTGTTTGTAGCGTGTTTGTAGCGTGTACGCCGTAGCGTGTTTGTAGCGTGTACACCGTAGCGTGTTTGTAGCGTGTACGCCGTAGCGTGTTTGTAGCGTGTACGCCGTAGCGTGTTTGTAGCGTGTACGCCGTAGCGTGTTTGTAGCGTGTACGCCGTAGCGTGTTTGTAGCGTGTTACGCCGTAGCGTGTTTGTAGCGTGTTACGCCGTAGCGTGTTTGTAGCGTGTACGCCGTAGCGTGGTTTTAGCGTGTACGCCGTAGCGTGTTTGTAGCGTGTTACGCCGTAGCGTGTTTGTAGCGTGTTTGTAGCGTGTTACGCCGTAGCGTGTTTGTAGCGTGTACGCCGTAGCGTGTTTGTAGCGTGTTTGTAGCGTGTACGCCTTAGCGTGTACGCCGTAGCGTGTTTGTAGCGTGTACGCCGTATCGTGTTTGTAGCGTGTACGCCGTAGCGTGTTTGTAGCGTGTACGCCGTAGCGTGGTTTTAGCGTGTACACCGTAGCGTGTTTGTAGCGTGTACGCCGTAGCGTGTTTGTAGCGTGTACACCATAGCGTGTTTGTAGCGTGTACGCCGTAGCGTGGTTTTGTTCTCTGTGTTTACTCTGTACTGTGTTGTTGTGGCCCAGGCTGTCCTCCGCTGCAGGGCTCAGAGAGCAGCCAGCAGAACTTCATGGGCGTCCTGGAGACGGCCATGAAACTAGCCAATCAGGACGCAGACGCAGAGGACGAGGACGGAACAGGGGAATTGGCCAAGGTAACCACCATGACCTATTATACTGATTACACATGATGTCATGAGATTTCTTGACGCTCAAGATTGTTCTGGAAAGTGGGAAAATATGGATGCTATGTCCTAGACGCGCAGAATAGGTAGTATGTTCATGCTTACAATATTTAACTTCTGTTCACTTAACTCTCTCTCTCGTCTCTCTCTCTCTCTCGTCTCTCTCTCGTCTCTCGTCGTCTCTCTCTCGTCTCTCTCGTCTCTCTCTCTCTCGTCTCTCTGTCTCTGTCTCTGTCTCTCTCTCGTCTCTCTCTCTGTCTCTCTCTCGTCTCTCTCTCTCTCGTCTATCTTTCTTTCTCTCTCTCTCATCTCTCTCTCTCTCGTCTCTCTCTCTCCCCCCCTCCTCCTCCAGCCTGCAGTGGGAGCTCCAGTCCAGAAAGGCAAAGCCCCGACCCCTCCCACACCAGGTTCTGGAGGCAACACAACACAGGGCTCCAGACTGGGGCTTAAAGGTGTGTGTATGTTGGTGTCAGTTTGTGTGTGTGTACATATTCATAGATGTGTTAAATTCACCCCTTGGCGTGAACAAATTCATTCTCCCATTGACACCTCTACATTAGCCACTCTGTCTCCCTACACACACACACACACACACACACACACAGACACACACACACACACACACACATTTCCCTCTCCCCCTCCCTCACACATACATCCACATCCTGACTCCCTCCTTCCCCCCTGTGACGTCCCTTCCTGTGGTGCAGCCCAGCAGCAGTTGGACTTCCTGTTGCTGCGGCGACAGGCGTTCGTCCGCGCGGCGCTGCGTTCTAAACAGATGAGGGACATGCAGGGAGCGGCGGTCCATCTCCGACACGCTAAAGGACTGGACCAGATGATCAGCGCCACCAAGGGAGGCCTGCCTGTAGACATCACCAAGGTGGAGGGCTTTACTTTCACATTTTAGTTTTCCAACACGAGGAGGACTGTGTGTGTTAAGGAGGGCAGGGGGAGGGAGAGGAGGGAGGAGATGGAGGGAGGGAGAGAGAGGAGGACTGTGTGTGTCAAGGAGGGCAGGGGGAGGGAGAGGAGGGAGGAGATGGAGGGAGGGAGAGAGAGAGAGGAGGACTGTGTGTGTCAAGGAGGGCAGAAGGAGGGAGAGGAGGGAGGAGATGGAGGGAGGGAGAGAGAGGAGGACTGTGTGTGTTAAGGAGGGCAGGGGGAGGGAGAGGAGGGAGGAGATGGAGGGAGGGAGGGAAAAGAGGGATGGAGGGGGGAGATGGAGGGGGGGAGGGAAAGGAGGGAGGGAGAGAGAGGAGGACTGTGTGTGTTAAGGAGGGCAGGGGGAGGGAAAGGAGGGAGGAGATGGAGGGGGGGAGGGAAAAGAGGGATGGAGGGGGGAGATGGGGGGGGGAGGGAAAGGAGGGAGGGAAAGGAGGAACATTGAGACTGCAGGAGAAGCCAGGAACAGATGGAGAGGACAGGGGGAGACCAAGACACGTGTGTGTGTGTGTGTGTGTGTGTGTGTGTGTGTGTGTGTGTGTGTGTGTGAGATATATATATATATCTCCTGCTGTTGACTTTTCACACCTCTCTCTATCTCACTGTCTTTTGTGCGTGTGTCAGTGTGTCGGTAACTGTGTGTGTGCATATTTGTTTATGTGTTAAATTCATCCCTTGACATGAACAATTTCACACACCCCTCCACACACACACACACACTTACCCCCCCCCCCCCACACACACTCCTCTCCCCCTGTCTCCTCTCCCCCTCCCCCTGTCTCCTCTCCCCCTTCCCCCTGTCTCCTCTCCCCCTGTCTCCTCTCCCCCTTCCCCCTGTCTCATCTCCCCCTCTCCCCCTCCCCCTGTCTCCTCTCCCCCTTCCCCCTGTCTCATCTCCCCCTCTCCCCCTCCCCCTGTCTCCTCTCCCCCTGTCTCCTCTCCCCCTGTCTCCTCTCCCCCTCTTTTCTGTCTCCTCTCTCCCCTGTCTCCCGTTTCCTCCCACAGGTCCCCAGTGCTCCAGTCAGTGAGGAGGACTACTCTCTGACTCGGTTTCCCGTTTCCTCCCACAGGTCCCCAGTGCTCCAGTCAGTGAGGAGGACTACTCTCTGACTCGGTATCCCGTTTCCTCCCACAGGTCCCCAGTGCTCCAGTCAGTGAGGAGGACTACTCTCTGACTCGGTATCCCGTTTCCTCCCACAGGTCCCCAGTGCTCCAGTCAGTGAGGAGGACTACTCTCTGACTCGGTTTCCCGTTTCCTCCCACAGGTCCCCAGTGCTCCAGTCAGTGAGGAGGACTACTCTCTGACTCGGTATCCCGTTTCCTCCCACAGGTCCCCAGTGCTCCAGTCAGTGAGGAGGACTACTCTCTGACTCGGTATCCCGTTTCCTCCCACAGGTCCCCAGTGCTCCAGTCAGTGAGGAGGACTACTCTCTGACTCGGTATCCCGTTTCCTCCCACAGGTCCCCAGTGCTCCAGTCAGTGAGGAGGACTACTCTCTGACTCGGTATCCCGTTTCCTCCCACAGGTCCCCAGTGCTCCAGTCAGTGAGGAGGACTACTCTCTGGCTCGGTCTCGTTCCTCTCCTCGCTCCTCAGAGCAATACAACAGCCTCATGGAGCTCCTCCGACAGCAGCACCAGGTTATAACACTCTTATGACAACTCTTACTGCATTAACATGGAGCTCCTCCGACAGCAGCACCAGGTTATAACACTCTTATGACAACTCTTACTGCATTAACATGGAGCTCCTCCGACAGCAGCACCAGGTTATAACACTCTTATGACAACTCTTACTGCATTAACATGGAGCTCCTCCGACAGCAGCACCAGGTTATAACACTCTTATGACAACTCTTACTGCATTAACATGGAGCTCCTCTGACAGCAGCACCAGGTTATAACACTCTTATGACAACTCTTACTGCATTAACATGGAGCTCCTCTGACAGCAGCACCAGGTTATAACACTCTTATGACAACTCTTACTGCATTAACATGGAGCTCCTCCGACAGCAGCACCAGGTTATAACACTCTTATGACAACTCTTACTGCATTAACATGGAGCTCCTCCGACAGCAACACCTGGTTATAACACTCTTATGACAACTCTTACTGCATTAACATGGAGCTCCTCCGACAGCAGCACCAGGTTATAACACTCTTATGACAACTCTTACTGCATTAACATGGAGCTCCTCCGACAGCAACACCAGGTTATAACACTCTTATGACAACTCTTACTGCATTAACATGGAGCTCCTCCGACAGCAGCACCAGGTTATAACACTCTTATGACAACTCTTACTGCATTAACACGGAGCTCCTCTGACAGCAGCACCAGGTTATAACACTCTTATAACAACTCTTACTGCATTAACATGGAGCTCCTCTGACAGCAGCACCAGGTTATAACACTCTTATAACAACTCTTACTGCATTAACATGGAGCTCCTCCGACAGCAGCACCAGGTTATAACACTCTTATGACAACTCTTACTGCATTAACATGGAGCTCCTCCGACAGCAGCACCAGGTTATAACACTCTTATGACAACTTATTAAACAGTCCACCCCTTCAGCATATATTTAAAACAATATATTTATATAGCACCGCACCAACAATAAAACAACACACACACACACACACACACACACACACACACACACATATATATATATATATATATATATATATATATATATATATATATATATATATATATATATATTAGTACCAGTCAAAAGTTTGGACAGCTTCTCATTCCAAGCTGTGATCAAATATAAAATATATTTTGATTTGTTTATCACTTTTTTGGTTACTACATGATTCCATGTGTGTTACTTCATAGTTTCGATTTCTTCACTATTATTCTACAATGTAGAAAATAGTAAAAATAAATAAATAAAAACCCTGGAATGAGCAGGTGTGTCCAAACTTCTGACTGGTACTGTGTGTGTGTATACATCTATATAATCAGTCCAACGTGTTATAATAGATTCATAACATGTTGTTAGTACATTAATAACACAGGATGTGTTTCTCTCTACAGAAATGTCTGGCTTACTCCCAGCAGTTCACTCACATGGGAAGCGTGGCCGAGACCTCCAGGTTAGTGGCAACACGTGTGTGAGTGTGTGTGAGTGTGTGAGTGTGTGTGTGTGAGTGTGCACGAGCGTTCGTCAGTACACCGAGCACATCAAGAGGTTGAAAGAATTACCGGACTGATGAACGTCAGTTCAATACATATTTATTATAAAGCAGACATGTTTTAAAAAGAGGTTCAAATACAGACCGTGTTAAAAGGTCATTAAAGCAACCAGGACCAGCACACCACACAGTATGTGTAGATCTACCTCGTTCCTCCCACACTGCTCAGAAACACTCTGTAAAGAGACACACAATAATTAGGATCAGGTGTGGCCGTTTCGTAGGTGTGGCCAATTAGGAGGCGTAGTCAATTAGTAGGTGTGGCCAATTAGGAGTCGTAGTCAATTAGTAGGTGTGGCCAATTAGAAGTCGTAGTCAATTAGTATGTGTGGCCAATTAGAAGTCGTAGTCAATTAGTAGGTGTGGTCAATTAGAAGTCGTAGTCAATTAGTAGGTGTGGTCAATTAGAAGTCGTAGTCAATTAGTAGGTGTGGTCAATTAGAAGTCGTAGTCAATTAGGAGTCGTAGTCAATTAGTAGGTGGGGTCAATTAACTTCTTCTACATGTGAGTTTTGGATGAAAAAAACGGTACCCAAATGCTCTGTGTGACCACCCTGCCAACGTGGCTGGTGATATAGACATTCAACCCACCAACGTGGCTGGTGGAGTAGACATTCAACCCTGCCAACGTGGCTGGTGGAGTAGACATTCAACCCACCAACGTGGCTGGTGATATAGACATTCAACCCACCAACGTGGCTGGTGATATAGACATTCAACCCTGCCAACGTGGCTGGTGGAGTAGACATTCAACCCACCAACGTGGCTGGTGATATAGACATTCAACCCTCCAACGTGGCTGGTGATATAGACATTCAACCCTGCCAATGTGGCTGGTGGAGTAGACATTCAACCCTGCCAACGTGGCTGGTGG